>NC_043999.1:4416127-4561127 GCF_902150065.1 Myripristis murdjan | reverse complement strand
GTATGTGTAAGGCCTATTCCAAAATACCTCATACCAATCTGCTCCAACTCACCCCCTCTGCAACCTTGGTACCTGTAGGAGCATTTAAGAGGAAGCAGGACGGATCAACAAAGACATAAAGTATAAACATAGAAGCATGTTACAATGCAACTAATAGGCATCAGCCCTTACATCTACAGTACAGTGAATCTAAATTATAAGGCTGCAAAAACAAAGCCCATCTTCTTAAGCATCAGGGGATTGTAGTCAGGGTACACCACAGGGAAACCTGCACCTGCAGCACAACTTCAATCGGCCATTCCCCCTCCCCACACACTGCCCCCACCGGAGTAAACACCTCCGTACTGACACATGATCGGTTTTAAGCACCCACCCTCTGGGGGGCCAAGGGAAGATGCCCCAAGAGCAAAGTAATGCCCCAACAACTTGACATGGCCCAGCCTATGCAATCCTTTGGGCATGGAAATCAAGTTCTGTTCAGAAACTAGCCATTTCAATGTAAAGGGACCAGAAAAACGAGTGCTGATTGAGTGCTGACAATCACTTTGTACAATTGGTTCACCCACACAATTGTCATCTTGTGCACACCATTTCTGCCCAAGGACATCACCGTGTACAAAATATTCCTGAGCCGCTGTTTCCCAATCCTCCTCAGGAGAAGCCAGCTCAAACAGGGCCGTCAAAGATAAACCAGCCTCTTGTTCTTGCATCAACTCATGACAAATGGACTCAAGGGGCACTGGTTTTTCAACAACTTCGGCCTCCCCTGTAACCAGCTGATTAGCCTCATCTGTTTCAGGACACATAACACTGGTTATTGCACAAGCAGGAAAACACTCAAATCCAGGATCAGACTCAACCGTCATCACCTCTGGCTCTGAAGGCAGTGACACAGGCACCTGGGAAATCACATTAGGTGGTGAAACATCTGTCTGAGCTTTGTCTTCTGCTAGGTCATTGCCCAGCATTACATTGACCCCATTGGCAGGCAATGCCGGCAGCACCCCAACTGCCACCTCTCCAGTGACCAAACCACAAACAAGCTCCATTTTTTGCACTGGTACAGGAATGACACCAACCTCAAAAACAGATTCCTCCTGCACTGCATCCTCAACAGACAGCTTCCCCTCATTTATCAAGTCAAGTTTATAATGTTCAAGATCCAACCTCATCTGCTCATTTCTTTGTTTCATCACTTCCACTTCTAATCGCTTCTGCTGGATCATTTCCTCATGTTCCAATTTGAGCATTAACAATTCCCTCTGTTGCTCAAAGGTCAGACTTGCAGGGGTCACTGCAGAAGAATCCACATAAAGTTTACACACATCCAACAATTCCATGGAAAGCGCTTGAATGAAATCCTCCAAAGAAGCCATTTTCAGAAACACTTACCGACCAGTAGACAATACTCAATGCTGGTTCATACACACACAAAAAAAAACACTGGAATTCAGTCCCCCAACCTATCTGACCAAATACTAACTAACTCAACCCTAGTCTTCGAGCAGTTAATTGTGGGGGGTACTTATACACTCGAACTCAGTGGGGTGGGAAAGCAACTGGTTAAACCAGCGACCACCCAGAAGCCACTGAAGGTGTTCCCGAGCAGAATGCTCTACCCACGTTCACCACCACACTACAGTTGAGAACAACGGATTCCCTAACCAGAACCCGCTGTCTAAAGCCTAACCGGGGAAAAGAAATCCAAGACAAAACCATTTCATCAGAACCAGCAAACACTTCGTACCAGGGACAAAACAAGCTCTCTCCCCAGACAACCAAACCAAAATCTGTGTGAATCTCCCACAAATGTTACACAGGTGGCAATGTGGCACCAAAATACAATTTCCCCAAGTATTACTTACTGGGAAAACTCAAACAATGGCCACAGCCACTCAAGCCAAAACAAGTTAACAAATCCAAGAATGACGAGCCCCCACTTTGTCATGAACCGGCTCAGTGTTCAGACAAAAAATAGGGGAGACCACACAGATTCTTACAAACTTAAATGAAATGAATTTAATTTAACAGTGTAAACCAACATTAATCAGGATGGCAATCCCAAACAATCAAACAAAAAATATCCCACCACCATCATGTCTGCAGGGAGAGAGAGCGAACTGCTCCAGTCAGCCCTCTTTTGTACCAATGAGCAGCAATTACTGGAAATAGGTGCAGGTGTGGCTGATCCACCTGGCCCACCTCTGCGACTCCCAACTGCAGGCCTCCTATAAAAGGGAAACAAAGACCAACACCCAGAATCCAGGGGGGGAGAGGTCATCACAACTTTGAGAGTTTAAACAAGAGAGAAAAGTGAGAAAATGTTAATGCCTGTCTGAGAAAAGTGTATAAAGTGTGCAGTGAGGGGTTTTACAGCCTTAAAACATCTAGAATAATTGTAAAAAATAAAGCTGACTACTTCGCGGATTTCGCCTATTGTGGGTTATTTTTAGAACGTAACTCCCGCGATAAACGAGGGACCGCTGTAACTGAAAACACTGATGTAGAGGACGGCTGCAATCATCTAAAATTTTGATTATTGATAGGGTTCATTCTCTGGGGAGCATTGGTATGTTCAGTGACTGGGCGATCTGTCTGTTCCACAGAGATATGTTGTGTACAAGTCAAATGTTTGGCCTGGGGGTGGCGCTAGAGGAAAGATCATGAGGTCACCGCAATCAAGAGGAATCTGTCTTTTAGGGAGCATGAATGCTCTCGCCAAATACCATGGCAATACGCTAGAGGAGAGGTCATGAGGTCACCAGGGCTGACGGGGTTCATCCTCGCGGAGCAGGACAGCTGATCGGCTGCTCTTTAAAACTCAAATAACTTCCGGTCATGTTTTTGTTTCCCAGGCTCACAGGTCCTCACCTTCAAGGGCATCAAGGTAAAACTGCCCTTGTGTATCAAGGTGTGACCTTGACACACACACCCCCACACACACCCACACACACACCCACACACAACTATTTGGGCCCTTTTCCAGTGCAACAGCAGCCAACCTTTTAGGCACTTCTGTGGCACTTCTTTGGATTTTCCGATTGCCGAGGGGGCGGAGCCTCTGCGGCGCTTATCGCCGACTGATTACACACACGTGTGCGTCAGTGACGAGGCCGACGGTCACAGCGTGTGGCTGCCATGTTTGAGGGTCACTGCAGAGGAGTGCTTGTCAACCCAGGCCGTAGGCGAATGTTGAGACCCATTTACACTCTCTTGTACACACACACACACACACACACACACACACACACACACACACACCATTCTGCTGTTAACTCGGCTAATGCTGTGTTCACTTCAAGTCAGACCTTGGTGTTTCCGTCTTTGCGGGCATTTTTTTGTGGACAATGTCAATTTGTATTTGTGTTATGTACAAATCAACATTTTAATCAAGCTGGGTTTAAATGTACTACGCCTGTCCTTCAGGTTGTGTGCTTCGTTAAATCTACTGGTCAGGTGCCTTTTCCTGACGTCACTGCAGCCATTCCCCTCTAAGTGCTATAAACCCCAGCCTCACATCGCCAGACCAGTTCTCACGTACAGAAACAGACGGAGCTTCTGTCCGTACTCTGCTTTCATTTCGTCCACATTTGTGCACGTGTTCAGGAAGCTCACGGACACAGACGAAACGGAGCAGAGAGACCGATCTATGAGCGAGACATGAAAAGGAAATTTAAAAATTTGAAAATATTCGAGGAAAGAAGAAGAAGAAGAAGTCCTCTTGCGGTGATGTGTTTAATGACCTCACAGGCCACTGTCCTCTTGTGGTGATGTGTTTAATGACCTCACAGGCCACCGTCCTCCTGCGGTGATGTGTTTAATGACCTCACAGGCCACCGTTGTCTACAGCGCTGCCTCCTCCTCTGCCTCTTTGTCACAGGTTGATTATTTCGGGGGGGGGGCAGACACATCTGCTGCAGCAAATAAAACCTGAACTCACACATTCATCTGCTTCCAGGGCTGATGAACCCTGAAGTCGGTTAAAAAAAAACAAACAAATGATAACTAGAACCGGATGAACTAGATCCAGTTCCTGTTGGGTTTAGACCTGCAGTCGTTGTTTCATGACGTGCAGCGGAAACAGGCCCTTTTCTTACCCTGTTGACACTGTACGTACTGTATGTATGTGTGTGTGTGTGTGTGTGTGTGTGTGTGTGTGCGTCACGGCCCTGACAGCGGCCTGTGGTCCCTCCGTGCAGGGTGGGGACAACAAAAGCAGCCCTGTCTGCCCCGAGGCCCTGCGGCATTTCCAGGAGCTGTAATTTTACACACAGAGCAACCTCAGCTTCTCCTGCCCAACCTAAGCCTATAGGTCTGGAGTGTGTGCATGCATGCGCCGGGGTGTGTGTGCATGTGTGTGCATGTGTGTGTGTAAGAGAGGAACAGTCTGGCGGCTCTTAAACCAAACCATTCCCTCGTCAAAACCACCCCTGGGCGCTCCAGAAATACTCCCGGGTGACATTTCTTGTTGTTGCCTGCATGCCGACCACGTGTTGAGCACTTGCAGCATTTCCATATGTAGGTCACGCTCGAAAGGACGCCTGTAAACTGCTATAAATGTAAATAAAATGCTATAACCTTCTCCTGTAAAGTGCATGCTGCAGCCTGTGCAGCCCTCCACATCATGACGGCATCCGAAGCAGGCGCAGGGCTGGGGTTTAGCGCTGGCGACCTGCCAAACGCCGCGATATTTTGGCAGCGGTCGATATCCGTGTGAATTCTCCTGACCTCATTTGCAGGTAACCGACCTGCGTTTCATTAGGGACATTCTTCCCCCGTCATTAAAGCAATTTCGGTAGCACGCAAAAATGAAACAGGCTGATTTGTTTTGCCGGTGCGGTCGACGAGCAGAAAATATGCGGCGACCCTCGAACGTGCACCGTCAGCATCTGGGAGACAAGTCCTGGCTTCTGAGAAATGTGATGATTACGAGTCGTTACTGACGTTGACCAAGAAAATCTGTTAAGTAATATTGTAAGAATGTAGTCCGTGTAAATATCCATGCGTCTTTCACTCTGCGGTCGACCACAGTGGTGAAACTGGGGAGTAGTCAATCAGGAAAACAAGCAAACAAAAAGATTACTTAACATACCAACTTACCTGATCGTTTCTGCGGTTTTCTTTTCTTTTCTTTTCTAGTTGGATAATAATATATTCGTTTTTTTTCCTCCCCATTCTCTCAGAAAACTTTCCCCACTGCACTGCAAAAAGTATTACAGTATATACATATTCTGCCAATGGAACAAGCAAATTTTTACTTGTGACACAAGTCAACAAGTAAATTGGCAGAATATGTTTCTTGTTTCAAGCTAATTTTTAACTTGTTTCAAGTAAATTTTCACTTGAAACAAGTGAAAATTGGCTAAAGACAAGTTATTTCTGAGCTGATCATGTCTTATTTTAAGTGTAATGAGATATTTTGACTAGAAATAAGACATTTTGACTTGAAATAAGACAAATAATCTTGGTAAGATTTGACTTTTTGCAGTGTGGGTTCAATATAGTTTCATCTTAAAGATATTTGCCAACAAAAAACAGATTTTTTTGTGTCAAAATCATTTAGGTTTTTGAAATTTTCCGCAGTGACGATCAGATTGCAGCTTGTTTCCCAAACACGCCGGTTTTGACTGAGCCCTTTTAGCAGAGAAAGGTTTTGTTTTGTTCCTGGAGGCTGAAAAGCCCCGAGGATTGATGACATTACAGGCTGTCAGAGCCGAGCTGCCGGCGCTAATCTGAGCTGAGTCAGTATGGATTGTTTAGGGTGGCGATGTTGACGTCTCCCAGATACAGCCCCCGCCCCCCGTTGATCCCTTTTCACCTTTCCTCTTTTGCTTTGTGACTTTGGAAGCGACAGGCTGCACCGTTAAAGCCGCTTCATGCTGCTGAGGACGGCCTGAACGCTGAAGTCTGCGGGCAGTGTGGCTGTACGTTCAGGGATTAAAGAGTTGTCCGGTTTCTCTCCAAAACATCATATACGCATGCAAATGATATAAAGCTGCAAGATTTTTTTTTTAATGTAAAGTCACACCTGTCTTATTATGAGTCTAAATCACAAAGTGGGGCTGCAGCTGAGGGGATCTAGTTGAGATTCACCGCGTTACTTCAAACAAACAAATCAAAGATGTGGCAGCAGCGGCTTACACCGGCAGGAAATCTTCTCATATCATTTCATCCGGTCCATCTTTCTGCCATGCATACGGGGCATGTTTATTGTTTGTTTGTTGTTTGTTGTTTTGTTGTAGGATTCCCTTTAGCTGATGCAGTGGCAACAGCTAGTTGTAAAATGTGAAAACTGTCTGCTATAATGACAGGAAGGCTGACCTTATTTTTCATACCATAATATATACATGAAAGGAGCTCTATAAATAAACTGTATTATTACTATTATTATCAAGACTACTACTACTACAAATGATACTATACTACTGCTGTGACTACCACTACTACTACTCCTACTACTACTACTAATAATCATGGTCTTTTTTTTTTTTTGTAAATTTTTTTGTTAATCGAAAATCCATTTATTTAATTCCTAGGAAACACTTTATAGCAATAAAATATTCATAAAACATTTGCATAATCACATCAGATAAAAGTGTCTTTCTATTTTCTAGCCTGTTTCTATCACTTTTGAATGATCGCCCCCCTGCGCTCTGTCCATAGAGTGAATGAATGGATGAATTTTATTTTATTTTATTTTATTTTATTTTATTTTATTTTCGTCTCATGCGGCACCACCTAAATGGCCCATCCCACACGGGACTGCATGGCGCACAATTACAACAGCGTCCATGTCAGCTGGCGTAGAAGCCATATGTAATTCTTACGTGGTTTTGTCCCGCCTCGACATCCCGTTTCAGCTGAAAAACGTCACATTGCGCACTCGAAATGCTGTTTCATCGTCGACTCGTCCCTGTTCCCGGCCATACTGTGTGAGCCGAATCCACACATGAAACACTGGCTGCCCACGGGTCTATTTTAAGTGGTGTTACTGTAAGTGGAAGCCTATGGGGAAAAAGGGAAAGAGGGAAAAGTGGGTAAAGAGGCTGTGAGGGAGCCGCTGACCTTCAGTTTCAGGTTTTCCCACCGGCAGCGAGCGTTGTCCCGGCGACGCTAAATGTTGCGTCTGCACTGCCGGTGGCTTTACGAGTCACACCGCGTAACTGTGGAGAGAGCCGGGCCGTGCTGAGAGCTTTATGGTCCTGCCTGTCAGATGAACTTCATTAAATAAAGTGTTTATTGAGCTGCCGGGACGCTAACGTTCACGGGGAATTAACACACTTGACATGCAGGCACACACGCACACACAGCATGCGGCTTTTCAAGGAAATAGTTTGTTTTTCTTGTCGTCCCACAGCCCGAAACCAGAAAGTTCACCGTGTAAAGCTCCAGGCAGAGTCCAGGAATTTAGACAGAGCCAGACCAGTGTGTGTGTGTGTAGAGTGTGTGTGTGTGTGCATGCAAAAGTGAAGGCTTGAACAGGTCCGAGCTGGTTTAGCTTTATATTCCCGTCAGTGTTACACTTCAGTGACAGATGGAGATGTTTACAAGCGTAACAAAATGTCAAATCATTGCTGATGCCTGCGGCCGAGGCAGGAAACAAACGTTTTTGTCTGCAGGCCGCAGCGGCGGGTCGAGGCCTAAAATTAGTCGCCCAGGTTTTCAGAGCCGGATTGGTTCACCAAACAACGCCAGAAGCTCCCCGAGCCTCCCCGGGCTCCTCGCACCCTGATTGCTCTGCGGCGTCCGGTGAAGGAAGCAGCGAGTGAGAAGCTGTGATTAAGAGTTTGATTTGGGGGCGTCTGCGGAGGGAAGCTGTGTTGTTGGGCTATTTCTTGCTCTGTTTGTGCGTGCAAGTCAGGTTACTTTAAGACTTTGTGGTTAAACAGGCCTCTCGTGCTAATGAGACGGATGCAGTGGGGGGGCGAGGTGGACAGACGCTCAGATTAAAGCTGCCAGAGGCTGATACTGCACGCCACGCTTCTTCACACGGCTGTACCTGCACCTGACTCAGCCGCCTCCTCAGCCGAAGATCAGATTTAGATGCTCAGAATGAAGATTTGACTATTTTTGCTGCATTTTTTAACCTTAAAAATTGACTAACATTTTTATATTTTTAAATTGCTGAGCTCAATTTGACCCCAGCCACTCCAGAAAATGATTAAAATGTTTGTTTTTTTTTTACCCAGGTTTATTTGTCAGAATCAGAATCAGAATCAGAATACTTTATTGATCCCCAGGGGGAAATTACTTTTTGTTACAATAACAACTCCCACTCAAAGTGTAAAGTAAAAAGAGCAATTAGTCAAGAAAAATAAAGAAAGGAATATAAATATAAATATAAATATATATAGAATAAAAAGAAAGAAAAAATATATGTACAAGTGCAAACATGGACAGGAGATACTTCATGTTTCTTGCTGACTGCTTAAATAGCCCTTTAAATGAAACAAATGTGTGTAAAATGATGAAGTTTCTTATATGTTTTACACAACTAAAAAGGCCGGGGCTCAAAGTGACCCCCCAAAGAAACACTGATGGGTAAAAAATGTGTACAGGACATTGAAAAGATGTCATCATTTTAATTTCATGTTTACCAACTTGTCCCCATTAAATTAGGAAAAGTCATGAAATGTGAAGCAAAAAAGGACAATGTTAATCATGTATTTAAAGACGTTAAACACTGAATGAGGTCAAACTGATCCCAAAGATAATAGGAGGGTAAATTCACAGTCTGTCTTCCAATCAGAAAATGCACTGGCACCAATTCTGATCATGTTAATAATCAGATCAAGTCGAACAAACATGTTTATGAGCATTTAAACTCTTTACCATTCTCTAAAGGTGCACCACGCAAAACTGAGTGAGAGACATTTTGACTAAACTGAACTGACGAATAAAGTTGAATCAGCACACAGGACGATGAGAGCCACGTAGACTCAGTCAGTTGAGTCTAAAGGGTCCTCACATCAGGGCCATTTTCCTTTAAGACGCCAAACAAGCAATTTGCCATTAGCGGAGTGAGACGAAACACGTTCTCCGATTAGAGGAAAGGTAAACGATGCGTATTATTTGATGTCTAGCCCGCGAGTTGCCACATTTTTTCATGGCTGCAGGCTTCTGCTGTAATTTCCATGATTAAAGGTTCCTTCTGGGAGCCGAAGCACTGTGTGGAGGGATGACAAGACACTGTAGCGCCACTTAAAATACACAGTAGGATGATCCTCAGGTACAGTGAAATACCAAATGGCTTCTTTCAATGTAGTGAAAAAAAAGAGACTGAGACCAGAAGCTGGATACTATTTTCTCCTCTGTACATCCAGCGGTTCAGTTCCTATAAGTCACATGTCCTGTTAGCTTAGCATAAAGACTTGAAGTCTATGGGAGTCGTTAGCCTGGCTCTGTCAAGTGAAAAAAATAAACCTGACAGCAACTCTGAAGCTGTCTGATTTACACATCGAACATCTTGTCTGGGGAAGTCATTTCCTTTAATGCACAAAAGAAATAGAAGGCACTAGAATACTTAAATTTGCATATATCCATATTTACGAAGTTACAAAATAGCTATACTTGTGAACTTGTGGGCACGATTGCTTATTGTTCAACACAACAGGCCGAAATAGACCTAATTTCACAGTTTCTTTCGGTGTAAAACCTATTTTCACCATGTGGTGGCTGCTCTGGACCTCTGCTAAATGATTATAGAAATACTGCAGGAACACCACAAGTGGCAGCGAGTCTGTGTGCTTCTCTTGCCTCGTCCACATGCTGCTATTTGTCACTTGGATTATGACGCTGCGTCTTTACAGAAATTATATTTGATCTGTATTATTGTGTTATTGTGCTGCACATTGGCTGCCTTTAAAAAAAAAAAAAACAACAACGACTCAAAGGATCTCAGTCAGCTGAGGCGGATTGTGATGGATGAAATGATTCATCGACTGTGATTTCACGTCATAAAAACTGCAAAAAAATTTCCAAGAATCCAGTGTTTCCCCCAGGATTTTATTCTGGTCGGGGCGCAGCAGCATTTAGATCATCATGGTGCACTAAAACTCTCCACTGAAACTCAGACTAATGAAATCCTGTGTTGGTTAGCGGCTTCTTAAAACAGGGTGAGGCGGGTTTCCTCACCGGTTTTACAGCCAGACGCCGCTGAGCTGTCTGGCTGTGTGGAGTGAAATCATTTCCTTTCCTTTTCATGCCTACAACATTTATAGCTGCTGGTATCTCACAAAAAGCAACCAGAAGTGACAGATGATGTTGTCTCTCCGATCGCGATCTTGGAACGGAACCAAAACGTTCAAAAAGTGCCGCAAAATGTCAAGAACATAAGGAACTTTATGATTTCCGAGACGTTAACCTTTTGCAGATTGGAGGTTTTTTCCGACGTGACAGCCGACTTCACGTTGTCAGGTTAAAGAAAAGCTTGGCAGCGACACACTCTGCTCTCTTTGTGTTGCCCCTGAGCAGAAATACAGGTTAGCCCTTTACAATGGGCCTGCTCCTGTGTTCCTGCGGTTCAATGTAAAGTCTCACCCTGTGGTTTAGTTCAGAGGGAACACAATAGGTGCAGAGTGTGTTTCTGCTGCTCACTTCATCCATCATACACACGTCTGTTCAGCAGGATGAGTGTATTTTCGCCTGTTGCTGCTTCTTCGTTACTCTACAGGAAGTTTGCATTGCCAAATTTCCAGGAAGGGAAATTTATTGATGTTCTGCTCAAGCGCTGTTCACTGACAGTAATCTGATCAGGTTCCTCTTCTCTTCCTGATTTCAGGTGCGGCCATCCCTGTAGGTATCGACGTGCAGGTGGAGAGCATCGACAGCATCTCAGAGGTCAACATGGTATGAACCGACTATCAGCCCCGATACACACTCTTCTGTCTTTCTCTGTCAGTGTAGGGAAACATCATGTCAACTCCATTTACAAATTTTGTCGGTAAAACATGGCCTTGACGGCCGGTAGAAAAATGGTTCATGACATTTTCTCAATTGAGTGAAACGAATATGCCAACGATTTGGGCAAAACCCCCTTTCTCCAACTTACCAAGACTGAGACGCGATGTTCAATATTATTTTCACCTTTGTGTGTCCAGTGGTTTGGTTCCTATGGGTAGCATTTCGTGTTAGCTTAGCATAAAGACTTGAAGTCTATGGGAGTCGTTAGCCTGGCTCCATCAAAGTGAATAAAAGAAACCTTATAGCGATTCTTAAGCGGTCTGATTTGCTCATTGGGTCATGTGGATTTGAAATTCATGGCTTGGAAGAAAATGCTCCCCATAGGAACTGAACCAGTGGACGTACAGAGGTGAAAATGGTGTCCAACATCTGGTCTCAGTCTGGGTAAGTGGGAAAAAGATGATTTTGGCCAAAACGTTGGAGAATACCTAGGTGCACTCTTTAGAGATGGGCCGATGTTTTTATCACATAATTGTGATTTAAAAAAGACAATAAGGCTGTTGTGATTCACTTGATGGCTCCTTGGGACGTCCCGCAGGACTTCACCATGACGCTGTACCTGCGTCACTACTGGAAAGACGAGCGGCTGGCGTTCCCGTCGAGGAACAACCAGAGCAGGACGTTTGATGCCCGGCTGGTGAAGAAGATCTGGGTTCCCGACGTGTTCTTCGTCCACTCCAAGCGCTCCTTCATCCACGACGCCACCATGGAGAACATCATGCTGCGGGTCTACCCCGACGGAAACATCCTCTACAGCGTCAGGTACCGGCATCCGGGTGTGTGTTTGGGAGCGTGTGGCTGAGTGAGTCTGGCTTCCACGCATTTGAATTTTTCCTGACGGGCGTTTTCATGTTACTTGTGCTGTGATCACATTCGGACATGGACAATTTTTCTTGGAGTCGTGGCAAACTTCATGAACCGCCCTCAAGTATATTTGACATTTCTTCAAAATTCAGGAGGTTCTTTCTAGATGTTACTAAGAAGAAACTGCCAGAGAGACAATGGGCCTCATTCACCAATATCTTCCTACGTTTTTTCTTAAATTTGCTCTGAGGAAAGGTCCTAAGAAAAGTTCATGACGCGTTCTTAAACCGTGGAATTGCTCGCATCTGTGTTTTTATAATGATGAATCCTATTGTGCTCATAAAGCCGGCTGATTCCCATAAACATGCATGAGCCTGCAGGACCGCCTGCACACACACAAATTACTCACAGAAATGTATCGAGAACGCCCCAACGAAAGTCTAAAGAGGGCGGGGCACCGGAGTCCAAACGTAAAAAAAAAGGTCCCAAGAGGTCCTGCTGCAGGAGGAGAGCAGCAAACCAGCCGTCATGATTAGCAGCATCAGTAGTGGATAAAAATAACAGAAAAAAGACATATGTTCAGGTAATGATGTATATATTTAGAACAGGGTGCACAATTAATTTGCAGTTTTTAAAAAAAGGTTTGAATTCAAATTTGAGGAAAAAAACTATGTATATTATTGGATGGCATGGTTCCCAGTGACCAAAATTGAAGATAGTGATGCTTTGTAAAATAATGAAAATAATCATTTAAAATATTATAAATGATGCACGTATTATTGTAAATTAAATGCTACAATATTATACAACTGTGGAATTGAAGAAAACTCAATTACCAGTTATTTCGCACTCAAACGTGTGTAAGAGTGTGTGTAGATGCTGTTCTTAATCCCAAAGGGGAAAACATGCGTAAGTGGGATTTAAGAGGAAATTTCCTCTTAAGAACGGTTGGTGAATGAGGCCCAATATCCTCTGCAGCTGCCTGGGTCGTGCTTTCTCTCCAACTGTATCTGACGCATTTTCACAATAAAAGCACGTTTGAAACTGGAGTACATCAGTAACACAGCAGGAAAGCTCAGCTGCCCAAATCCAACCGACAAGAAAAAAACAAGCAAAAAAACTCCAGAATCACCAAGAGGAGCTGGAACGTACAAACATTTTTAGTTGACAGAGCAGAAATTGTCTCGCTGGTTGACTTCCGGTGAAAACTGGTTGTAAATTTTTAATATGTGTGGCCCAAACTGCGTGGGATTAGCATAAGGCGGGCATGTCTGCAGAGGGGAGCCCTGTGGGTTCATTCAGAAATCTGGAGGTCAGAGGTCAAGTGACCCGCTGGAAATTATTGTTTTTCCCTCACCGAAATTTACCTGAAATTTGGAGCAATATTTATCACCATGACATGACTGGTACCAATGGATTCCTTTACTTTACTTTAAATAAGAAAATAAGTAAAAAATCAACAATCACGATACTTAAGTGAATCAGTTTTTTCCCCCCTACCCGAAATAGTCAGTGTTTATTTGGTTTAGGATTTATCCATGCTGGTTTGCTGGTTTGCCTCCAGAAACTGGCAAAATACAGACGACAACAACAAAAATCCTCAGCGTGAACAAGGTCAGCACTCCAGTCTGGCTGATTCGAACTTTGAAAGTCAGCTGGGCTAATTATCTGACCGAGATTGCTCAGTAGTTAGGCTGGATTATAATTTTGCAGATGATATTCGCCTCGTGATATTGGCCTCCTCCCCTCTGACCTCCTGCTTTGCTCGCTGGCCTTCAGTCTGTCGCTGCTCAGCCTGAAAAACATGGCTCTGTGGCTCCGCCCACCACGGTTTAGCTCAACCAATGAGATTGTTTCTGCTTATCCAGGTTAGTGATCTTTGGGACAATGGATCCAACGTGGTAGTATGTTTGTCCTTGAGTGTGTGCGTGTGCGTGTGTGTGCGTGTGTGTGTGTGTGTGTGTGTGTGTGTGTCAGAGCAAGAGAGAGAGATAGTGAGAGAGGGAGAGGGAGAAAGGTCAAGTTCAGGTTTCCCAAGCAAAGTAAAGAAAGAGCAACCCAGGACACAAAAGATGTTGTGTCAGAGCTGTTGCATAAGAGAGAGAGAGAGAGAGAGAGAGAGAGAGAGACATTCACTCACCATGCACTGTGGTGTGTGTTTGTCTGTAGCGAGGTCTGCTGTGTGTTTTGCAGGATCACGGTGACGTCGCTCTGCTCCATGGACTTCAGCAGCTTCCCTCTGGACACACAGAACTGCTCGCTGGAGCTGGAGAGCTGTGAGACACACACACACACACACACACACCTGCACGCAAACACGTAGACAATCCGAGAGTCACATGAACAGGAGTCACATACATCAACATGATGATGCACACATACACACACTGTTCATATAAATAGAATTCATATACACACACATCCATACACTCATGCACACACAGGCATCATACCCGTAGGAGTCACACACACACACACACACAAGTCACACTACTAGGAGTCACTCACACATATATGAGTGTATGAGTCACATATACAGTGCACACACACATACACACCCTCGGGACTGGCAGTAATAGGGTTACACACACACACACACACCTAATGAAGTCATATATTCAACCATGTATGAGTGGTTGACAAAATTAACCCAAACCCTAATTCATCTCTCTCTCTCTCTCTCTCTCTCTCTCTCTCTCCCAATTCAAATGGGCTTTATTAGCATGAAATACAAATGTGTTTACTGCCAAAGCACAATAGTACGAATACAAACACAATATACTGACGACACAAACAAAGAAAACAAAGAAAGAAAGAAAAAGAAGAAATTCTCAAGCCTGTTTATAGACTCTATCACCAAATCATCTGTCGGTCATTTTATCTAATGAGAAGAGGTTTTAGTTTTTTATTTTTTTTAAATTAGGACAAGCAAACACTTTGAGACAGGCTGGATCTTGTTATTGTGGAGAAGTTTCATGCATCTTTCTGTGTGCAGACGCGTACAACGAGAACGACCTGATGCTCTACTGGAAGAACGGGAACGACTCTCTGAGGACCGACGAGATCGTCCTGTCTCAGTTCTTCATCGAGCACATCCACCCGTCCAGCGGCCTGGCCTTCTACAGCAGCACCGGTCCGTGTGTGTGTGTGTGTGTGTGTGTGTGTCCCTTTTGTACTGCAAGAGAATGAATGAATAGAAATGGAAGCCTCCTCCAGGAAATAATCCCTCATAAACACTTTGCTGTCACGTCCACGTCTGTTTTTTTTGTTTTTTGTTTTTTTTTAAAGCAGGGCAGCCGCTCATTTCAAGCTGAAGTTTGTATTTAAAAATGTAGGGGGAAAAAAAAACACATAGAAAAGAAATCTGATTGCATGCATTGCAAAATGATTTGAGAGTGCAGAGTGGAGGGTTAAACCCACCTAAATCCAGTTTAGTCACCTTTTGTATATGCAGGAATGGAGGTAACCCACTTTTTTGTTTAAGCTGGATTAATGTTGATCCATATGAGTGTATCCTGCAGCATAAGTGCTGTAAACCTGACCAAGTTCAAGGAACGTCATGACACAAAAACCTGCATGCGATGATATTTAGCATGAAAATTCCAGCACAGCCAAAATGATGTTAAAAAAAAAAGGAAACACCATAATGTAAATAAAGAACAACTGTACTTACACAACAGTAAATGAGCTGTGATAAACAGTCTTTCCTCTGGTACTGAAGCATAAATGTCTTTTTGTATTACCAATCATATCAGTGTCATTTGCATTTATATTCATCATCGCTTCACGAAAATATAATTGCTGTTGTCTGTATTTGTGGTTGTTTACAGTTACAGCGCCTCCAGCATTTTGTGGATTGATTTGATTTCACTTTATTGTCAGAATTTTCCCAGGAAATTCATCTTTCATCCCAAGATGTGCACTGACTCACATAAATAACACAAAAAAACAACATTTAACCGAACAACAAAACAAATACTACAACATATATTACATCAGACATTATGAATCTCAAATAATGATAATTATGAATAGTAAGAATACGTACAAACATACTTAATTTAACTCAAATAATAGTTTGATTCAGCTGGGTTAGTTATGGTTAATCCATCTAGAGTCCTTGAAATGCAAAGATTATAGACTTTAAGAAACAGGAGATCATGTACAACTACAACAGTGAAAGTACGGTGTGTGTGTGTGTGTGTGTGTGTGCACACCTGAATGTGCTGATGTTTTGCTTTCTAATGAAGAGTGATTTTCACTTTTTTATTTACAATAGCCAGCATTTACACAGACATTATTAAAGTGATGCTATTTCAAGAGACTGATAATGACGAGCAGGTGGACGATCAGGACATTTAAACTGGACGCCCATGGCTGTGGCTTTACAGTTAACCTCTCTCTCTGTGTGTGTGTGTGTGTGTGTCAGGCTGGTACAATAGACTGTACATCAACTTCATCCTGCGGAGGCACATCTTCTTCTTCATGCTGCAGACTTACTTCCCCACCATGCTGATGGTCGTTCTGTCCTGGGTCTCCTTCTGGATCGACAGGAGGGCCGTCCCTGCACGCGTCTCCCTGGGTAACACACACACACACACACACACAGCAACACGCAGCATGTGCAGATGCATTAAACTGACAGGCTGTGACTTTCACATTTTTTATTCATAAGTTTATTTGAATGCAAATGAACAGAGCAGCGTTTCTGCTGGTTCATAACAGACTCATGTCGCTGATGTTCTGCATAATATAGAAATAATAACCAGCAGCTGCAGAAAAAAAAATTACATTAAGAAATGATATGCTGGGATGGCTGACATGTTCAAATTAATGTTCAAATAAGGAAGCACGTAAAAATGGGGCAGAAAATAAACAGTGCTGTAATGAATATTCAAGTGCTAATATGTATGAATGAATAAGTGCCCTGCAGGAATGAATAAAAAGGAAACATGCACCTTTAATGTCAGATACATTAAAGGTGCACTATGCAAGATTGCAGATTTTCCTGCAGCTGAGAAAAAATGTGGAATAAGCATGTATTTTGATGGTGGCGTGTGTATTGCTCCTGATAAATTACATGCTTATTCCACTTTTTTTTCTCAGTTCAGTCGAAAGCTTCTCACTTCAATCAAACCTGGGCAAATTTGTAAAGTGCACCTTTATGTTGCAAGCCATGAAAAGTAGTGAAATAAATTTTTAAAAATGCATGCAGCTGTGTTCTGCATCCGACAGCATTTCACTTCTGCATGAAGGTCCGTCGTGTCTTTACTTGATTATATTTCTGCCGGCGCGTTGGCTCCAGTTGACTTGTCTCCCCCAAAAGTCGGTGCAACTCCCTCGGGGTGGCGGCTTAGAGACAAGCTGCCACCGAATGTCAGAGGCTGGGTCATGTCTGTGAAAACAAACCTGCTGTGAGGTAAACACACACCTCTGCACTCCCCTCCTGCAGGCATAACCACAGTGCTGACGATGTCCACCATCATCACAGGAGTCTCCTCCTCCATGCCCCAGGTCTGTTTGTGTGTGTGTGTGTGTGTGTGTGTGTGTGTGTGTGTGTGTTGTCGTATGTTTTTATGGACTGTGTGTAGCTCAGGGTGTCTGTAGGTGCTTTAAATTTCTGAGAATGTCTTAAATTCAGTTTTTATAAGATATTAGGCTTTAATTAAAGACAGAATGAGTAGGATTTTCCCTAAAAAAAAAACAAAAAAACTAGAAGTGTGTGTTGGTGTGTGTGTGTGTGTTGGTGTGTGTGTCTGCAGAGACCATGCAATCTTGGATTTTCACAACCAACAAATCCAACTCATTCTGTCTTTAAAAAGTCATTAAATAGCTTAATTTGAATATGAGTCATTTCAATTTGATCATAAACTCATTAAACTAATTGAATTTATCCAGCTATTTCCTCTTCTATTATTCTGTCCTATTCTGCTGTAATCTACTCTGAGGCTAATCTTGCCTTTACTGTTTACTGAACTTGTGCGCTCACCTGCAGGGAAAATGAGTCAACCGTGGAAACTGAGTTGAAACAGGTCTCTCCAAGTCAGTACGACAGGTACGTATGAAGCGAGCTGGGTCCATAGAAATTTAATCCAATTTGTATAGCGCAAACTGGATTAAATTTGGATTGGATTAAATTTCTATGGACCCGACTCACTTCATACTTACCTGTCATACTGACCCGGGGAGAGAAAAAAACCTAGGAAATCCTGGCGCTTAGCTCGAAAAAGCACTTTGCTGTCTAAAATAAAGGAAATATACCAGGTCATACAATCATCCAGTTAATAACTGATCATAGTCCTGCCTGTACACACCTTGACTTATCCTACATGCATCACACACCTGTCATCTCACCTTGTTCTGTAAGATCGTTAACCTGCCCTTCATGTGACATGCATGTGTGTGCACGTGTAAAGTGTGTGTGTGTGTTTGTGTATTCAGTCATTTTGCATTTTGATCCAGTGTGTGTGAGTTTCATACGTGCGTGATTGTGTTTGTGCACGTGTGTGTTTTCTCGTGCAGGTGTCCTACGTGAAAGCGGTGGACATCTACCTGTGGACCAGCTTCCTGTTTGTCTTCCTGTCTGTGATCGAGTACGCCGCCGTCAACTACTGCACCACCATGGAGGAGATGAGGAAGATGAGGAGGGGGAAGGTGAGAGCACAGGCTGCAGAGTTGCACCGGTAAAACAGGCAGGGTTAGGAAGGAGGGAGCGTCTCATGGTGCCATCTCATGACAACAGCTCCCTCTACTGGCCAAACAGTGAAATCACACCAAGACACTCAGCCAGAAATGTATAGATGAGCCACTATGAAAATTCAAAATCATAATTACTGTAAAAATCATCACAGTTTTCAGTGTTTTTGCAGCATTGCTAAAATGTGCTGAAAATGTCAAATAATTTCACTATTTTTTGTATTTAAAGTCACAACTTAAATTATCTGCACTCTGTTCTGCATTACAATGCCACATGTCAAAGTATAAAATACAGCATCTTGACCATTAGAGCTCTGCACCTCGTGCACACGCATGGCCGATTCGAGTAAACAGCCAACAAAAATATTTTTTTCAGTTTTTCCATTGCGGTTTTAAAAAACATAACCAAAAAATATCCCAAATGTCCATCGTGTGTATCAGAGCAGCACAACGGTACCGTTAAAGAGACTCGACTGATTGAGGCTAAACTGATGCTAGACGGCATCCCAGACCGGTTTTCATGATCAGTAAAATCTGAAATAACTTAAGTAACCAGATATTGTATCACAGTTTATAGTAAAACCAGTAATTGTTCCATCCCCGGTACTTGAAACTACGGGAGCCCTAAGAGGTCATGCATTCATACTTTATATTTTCTCTGTTTCCCACAGATAACGAGTCAGTGTAATTTGTTTTCTCGAGATCTCCAGTTATTCATTTCATTATCTCATAATGACAAATGTTGTTTTCCCGAGATAACGGGATCATTTTCTCAAGATCTCAAGATAACAAAACTTTGCTTTCCCGAGATAATGACACAATTAACTCAACATCTAGAGAAAATAAAATGTAGTATATGAAATCACTGCAGGAAACATCATTGAGTGCAGCGATGACAGAGGAGCAGGAGAATACAGATCAGGCCTCGTAGCTGCTCAGCGATGTGGCTCACGGCGACATCAGGCTCACTTTGACTGTCCGGTGGATAAAGCTGAAGCCTCGCTAAGCGTCTTTGTAGATGACGTGCAGTAATGTGAATATCATCTGAAACAGCAGGACATAAAGCTGTCAGCCTGTGTCAGGCCTTGATTGAAAAGATCTGTGACGATCGTTTTGTTTTCTCAACATCTGGAGTTAACCATGTCATTAGCTCAGGAAAACAGCGAGATCTTGAGAAAATGATCCTGTTGGGAAATGTTTTCCTCTTGGGAAAACAACATTTGTTATTTTGAGATAATGACATAAATAACTCAAGATCTCATAAAAAATTAAATTAAATTAAATTGTTATCAAACTTCAAATCAAATCACTCTTTATTTATATAACATTAATATAACTTTCCACTGCAATACAAGGGGCTTAACAATACAATGAAAATAAAACAATACAATGAAGATACAACCATGCATAAGGAACGGTAAAAACATGATAGAATAGAGACCAGTAAGGCACAGTGGAAGAGAGATTAAAGAGGATTAAAACACACACACATACAAATATATATATATATATATATATATATAGAGAGAGAGAGAGAGAGGGAGAGAGAGAGAGAGAGAGAGAGAGAATTTTTAAAATAATAATAATTATAAATAAATATAAATAAATACATGAGTGAGTAGGTATATACAATGGATTGCCAGAGAATGCCAGGCTACAAAGGTATGTTTTAAGATTTCTTTTAAAGGCGTTAACAGATTGGGACGCCCTCAGCTCCTCTGGGGTTATGAGCCAAACAGACTGAGAACCACTGATCTAGAGGGAGCACACATTACAAGTGTGCCTGACAAGCATTGAGGCGTTAGTCCATTGAGTTATTATGGAAAAACGGAGTAAATAAAAGTATGAATGCATGGCCTCTCTAGGGTTTCCATATGAAACAACAAACACCGTGTATGATAAACTGGATTTGTAACTGCAGGTTCTCTGCCTCCTGTACTCTGCAGCTCCCCTCCACCTTCAACGCCAGCCAGGCCATGGCCTTCGACGGCTGCTTTCACGACGACGACATCGAGCTCACTTCGTTCCCGCGCATGATGCAGACCCTGACCCCCGACCCCCTCGCAGGCCCGGCCCGAACCCCGGACGCCCCGCGCACAGAGGGAACCCGCCTGCGCCGCCAGCGGTCCGTGCGTGAAAACGTGGACCTGCTGCTCAGCAACAGCTACATGATCGACTCGTACTCCCGCATGGCCTTCCCCCTCTCCTACCTGCTCTTCAACACTATCTACTGGAGCCTGTACTCTTGAGGGTGCTACTGACGAGCACTACAAGCTGCTCATGCACCCTGGTGTACTTCAGTAGGGTGCAAGTGTTAGGTTGTGTACTGTTGGAGAGCGAGCTGGAGGATTCCTCCTCTGCACACACACACGGCCTGTGAGAGCTACAGCACTTCAGCAGACTCTTGATCACAGGAGTCCCTGCTCATACATTCAGCACCAGATGCATCACTGATCACGGGCTTTGCAAGAGTTTGAGATAAAAGCGCTCCTCGGCCTAACTAGGCACACACTCACTGTGCGCAATTCCCTCCTTGCTGTTTGTCATATGGGAGTAGCTTGACTCATGAGTGTGTACTTGGAACGTAACGGCACCTATCCTTTTTTTTTTTTTTTTTTTTTTCAAATGTGACTCCTTTCTGTGAATCATAATAAAGGAATACTCAAGCTTTTATTTCTGAGGGTCACAACATTATTTTCATTCCTTATCTGTTCTATAAGGCCTCCCTCAGATAAGGGCAAACACTAAATTAGGAGAACATTGATGTGAAAATATGTGCACATTGAAAATAAAGGTGTATTGCTGTGTGTGACTGATTTTCAAAGCATCCTGCCATTGAAATTCAATTTCTATGTAATTTCTGTGCATCCTATGGCAGAAAAGAGAGAGGTGAAGTATTGGTAAACAAATAAACAAAACGTACTAGGCATATGGTTTTAGGGGTACGGTTTTTTAGGGAGTTGTTCCTCATCCGATGTGAGGGTCTAAGGACAGAGGTTGTATTTTTCTGTAAGGCCCTTTACGACAAATTTGTAATTTGTGATTCTGGGTCATACAAATAAATAAATTGAAATTACTAATAACTTTTTTATTATTATTATTATTATTTTATTCCGTTTTCCTTGCATTTGTTTTTGTTTTTGTTTTACATGTAAATGAGACATTTATATTAGTTTAAGATTCAGTTGTAGGTCCATTATGCAGTTCCCATGGCAACTAAAAGTGGACAGTTTGTTTACATGTGGTCAGGTGAGGAATTAACGGGCGGTTCTATGGAAGCAGCACACACTTTATACACACACACACACAGGAACACACACACACACACACACGGCAGAAGCAGTGGGAAGTTGGCAGGTAAGTCTCTGCATCCCAATCAATGGAAACCTGACAGGTGAAGCTGTTTCAAACTACAATAAAGACTTTAATTAAAGAAGAAAAAGCGCTGTCGTTAGCGTGTTAGCGGTTAGCTGGTCGTGTTATCGTTTGATTTATCGGACGTTCCGTTCTGACGTTAACCGGCTAACGGCAGCGAGTTAATGAAGCGGCACGGCTCGTCAAAGTTAGCCTCCACCTGTCCGTCTAACTTCACTTCCCCGCACCTGGGCAAAGCAAAAGACTAGCTGCCACTGTAGTTTGTCTGAAGTTACACCTGTCGGAGTTTGTTTCCTCGTTGAACCCGCTGAGCTGCTCCAGCGAGGTCCGTCCGTCAGCCGCGGCCGAGGCGACGCCGCGCACCGGGCCAGGTTCAACCACAGACCCCCGCTAAGCTGACTTTACAGCCTTAAACAGGGCTTTTAGTGGGAGTTTAACACCAGAGCTCGATGGCAGATTTTGTTTTGGTGCAGTAAGTGTAGACTTTGTCAGGTTAGCTTGCTTTTAAAGCGCAGGGTTAAGGTCAGTGATGTAACGAGCGGGCAGGTAAACCCTGAGCTGGTCGTTATCTGAAGGCAAACAACCTCTAATACAAACAGAATAAATGACTCGCTGGTTGTCTGAATATAGCAGTTTAGTCTGCCCTTTTCTCTTAACCCTCATAAGGTATTCGGGTCTGTGGGACCCGTTTTCACAAAAAACAAACATACACTACTCACAAAAAGTTAGGGATATTCGGCTTTCGGGTGAAATTTCAGGATGAACCTAAAATGCATTATCACCTTTACAGGTGAACTTAATGTGACCTTCTGTAAACTTTTGAATGCACATGTCCAACTGTTCAGTGTTTCAGTACTTTTTGCACAAGTTGCTGTTCTCTAACAAGGAGTTTAACGGCAAAATTCACATCAGGTGTTTGATGCTCCAGCTCATCGAGGTCGTATCATTAGGGAACGGCTGCTGGAGACTGGGGTACCTCAGATGGAGTGGCCTGCACTTTCTCCAGACCTGAATCCCATAGAAAACCTATGGGATCAGCTGAGTCGCCGTGTAGAGGCTCGGAGCTCTGTACCCCAGAACCTCAATGTCCTGAGGGCCGCCCTTCAAGAAGAGTGGGATGCCATGCCTCAGCAGACAATAAATCGACTTGTGAACAGCATGAGACGTCGTTGTCAAGCTGTAATTGATGCTCAAGGGCACATGACAAGTTATTGACACTGCCATTTTTTGTTGTGGTATACCCACCACTGTTGTTGGCTTTTGTTTCAAGAAATTGTTTGAGATGAGGAAATCACCAGTGTATGCTTCTACTTAAATGCCCTACTTTCATGATATAATATCACTGTAGCGTGAACTGTTTACATTTTCCATAAATTTCACCCAAAAGCCAAATATCCCTAACTTTTTGTGAGTAGTGTATGTATTTTTTATATTACTTGCAAGTGGGATGAAGTAAAAATCTGCTGAGTATCTTAACAACAAAAGGTTTTATTATGTTGAATTAAAAGCCCCAATTTGCAATGGGTCCACCAGATCCAGCAGGACTCCCTGTGTAACAAAAAAACGAATACCATATGAGGGTTAAAAGACCCTGTCCTGCTTTGACTAGATTCATGTAGCTGCATCAGTCCCGGCTCAACAGCTTTTCATGTCTCCATGAAAATGTAGGAAAGCTAGTTTACAAATTAAAAGTCTGCTTAGCCCTCCACTGTGTTAATACATCCCTGATAGTATGTAATGTTCACTATACATACTTTGCATGTGCATTGGGTTGGGTGTTGAGCTGCTGAGCAATCATCAAGTCTCCTTGAAACAAAAAAAATATTATGTTTTTTTTTTTTTTTAATGTTTTCAAGCTCTTGGGAATGGCCACATGTCCAAAAGGTTTCTGTTCTGTTTAGTGGCAAGCTTCACATTAACCTTTGCTGATCAGTGCCTTTGCCTGTCCTTGTAGTTGGTGTCCATTTGATGCCATTTCTACTGTAAAATTGGTTGTTAAATGTAGTAAGCCACCAAATTGCTTTGCACACTTCTCCAGCTCACTTGGTTTGCATATGTGATTGTTTTATGTTGACAGGTTTGTAGTGACATAAGTAAATTGTAAACTATGAATTAAAGAGTTCATATTTGGCATACAAATTGACATTCTATTATGAAATAATTAAAACCTAAACAAAGTCAGCTCATTCACAAAAGAAACAGTTGAGCAGGTGTTTGGCCCTGTGGGCAGTGTGTGTGTCCCTGTGTGTGTGTGTGTGTTTGCTTTTGTCTTGGCTGGATTCTCTTATTGTGCTGGAAAAACTTGTCTGTTTTCAGAGGTCAGTGTTAGTTAGATGAGGATTTTCAGCTGGACATCTGCTTATCATTATACAGCCCTAGTTGTTGTAGTCTTTCCATCATGCCAGCTGGTGTTGTGACTCATTCCCCTCCAGCCACAGCTCTCCTTTCCAGTCTCCCTGGTGATCGTTGAAAGCGGCAGCAACTTGTCCCATGCAGGAGCCCACCAGCCCATGTCACATGACTTCAGACCAGAATCCACTCTGCCCGGACAATTTACAGGTGCCTTTCACGCTGGAGGCGCTGG
Organism: Myripristis murdjan; assembly: GCF_902150065.1. NCBI lineage: Eukaryota > Metazoa > Chordata > Actinopteri > Holocentriformes > Holocentridae > Myripristis > Myripristis murdjan. Next base: position 4,536,706 of record NC_043999.1, on the reverse strand, counting down.
ACCCCGGGTACTACTACTACTACGAGGTACAGAACAGTACACCACACCACACTGACACTGTAGAGTATCTGCTCTCATAGGATAACTCACTACACAGCTGTTTGGCTTGCTTGTGTCACTATTCTCCTTGGAAACACTCATTTGGACTCATCCTCAGCCCAGGTCAGACTACTGGGCTCTTCAGATGTTGCCCACTGAGGCCACTTCAGACAAAATGTTGGGTAGCTGTGCACTTGTTGATGGGATGAGGGCTCATATAAAAACAATTTATCATTCATCTAGGAACAGGTCACAGGAAATAAAATTTCAGATTTTTTTATTTATTTATTTATTTATTTATTTGCAGTCACAACTTTTGTGCACTTTTTTGCATCATTGTGAGTGGATGTTGCTGTTAAAAGCGACTTTCCTTCTGGTTGATTCTCTATTTGTTTTTCCCCTTGAGAACTCCCAAGGGGAGTCAAAACACATTGTTGTCATTCTTGTCACTATCTGACTGATTTATCTGAAAGCCAGAGTCTCTGGTTTTTACGGTTCACATTTCAGAATGTCTCAACTGGGTATTTACTCCATAATGAAATGTTAAACAGGACATAATAATGTTCATTGTCATGCATCTGCCACCACTGGAAAAAAAATATATATAAAAATAATGTTCAACTTTAAAATGTATCTGAAGCCTAAGTTTTTGATTAAGTTTATTTCAAGACAGTATAGGATGAGTTATTTTGAATTACTGTGATTGGGGTTGGACTGCTTCCTGGAGTTGGCCACACCGACACAACATACATTACATTCTTGTAACCTTTTCATCCCAGTGGTTGCCAAGTGCTCCAGAGTGTTGAGCAGCCGCGTTTGGGCATACAGTCACACGTTAGGCATGCCTGAGGCACGGCACGCTTCTGGCCTTGTTAGGCGGGAGAGAGTGAGAGAGAGAGGGGGAAGACAGGAGGGGAGGGGAAAAGAGGCGGGGGTTTGGCTGAAGCAGTGGGGGCAAAACTAATGTAAGTGAAGGAAAACAGGACGAGGAGGACGAGGCGGAAGAGAAGTGGATGGTGGGATGTAAGGAAGAGAAAGGGGGCGGGCCAGGAGAGGAGAAGGAGGAGTGGAGACCACTACATCACTGCTCCAGGATTGGTGGCTGTCCTGCCATGTGCTGACCCCACTCAAACTATAGCCTAACTAGGCCTCCCACATACATTGACACACACACACACACACACACACACACACAGAGAGAGAGAGAGAGAGAGGGAGGGAGAAGTCTGGAGCCTTCTCTTGAGTGGCAGGGACATGTGAGCCCCTTCACATTTGCTATTCTGGGCAGGGGAGGGGTAAAAGTGAGGGAAGGGGTGGGGGGCAAAGCAGGGGGAGCAGAGAGTCTTTTCTCTTTCTGCATGTGGCTGAGCGAGTGTGAGGAGCTGCCCATTATTTTGTGTCGTGGTGTGGGCTCTCGGTGTGTGTGGCCACAGCAGCCAGTCTTGTGTTTTAGTCCCAGTCAGGGAGAAGATGGGGTGCTGCTTTAGTAAGGAGCTGAACCCCGGCCTACAGAGCGAGAGGACCAGCCTGTTACAGTCCTCACTTCCAGATGGGCTGGCTGTGGTGAGGGAGCACGATAGGCAGCATGCCGTGGCTGTAGCTCAACATGTGTGTTTAGCGTCTGAGCAGACACATGTGCCAAGTGGACCGGGCCAGCAGAAGCCTCCAGAGGAGCAGGAAAGGCACCCAGAGCTTGTTGTCCCGAGCAGACTTTTGGCAGGGCCTGCTGTGGCCAGCAGCGAGAGCACCACGCGGAGCGAGGGTGATCGCAAATCAGCAAGAGCACACGAGGAGGAGCAGGCTATTATTATCACATCCGGTATGGACATACATACAAACAGGGACACAGAGGCAGGCGTGACACGCGTTGCAAAGGCCAGTCCCGGCTGTGAGCGGGCCCCCGTCATGCAGGGGCCCACACAGAGTCCAGTGAAACAGAAGATTATGGAGAACGCCATGTTGAGGGCTTCCTGGTTCAGACAGCTGCCAGAAGGGCACACGCAGGCTGAGGTGACAGGATGGGGGGCGCCTCCAGTCAGGATACCCCCTCTGAACTGTTTGGGTGACATCAGAGCGGATGAAGTGTCAGGTAGCCAGCCCGCACCAGTCAGTGCATGTCAGGGGACACGGCGGGTTTCCCTCAGTGCAAAACACAAGGATGAGGATGACGGGGAGGCCGGTGTCGTCAGGGTGACACTGCACCAGGATTTTGGGGCGAGGACTCAGAGCTTCTACAGCATCTGCTCCATAGATGCTGATGACCTTGACCATGACCATGAACATGACTGTGACCAATACCAAGCAGCTGGACCAGGAGCAGCGCCGGCCTTGCACACAGCTGAAGCACAAACAGCTGATCTGTCCTGCATAGCAGAGCCTCCAGCACCCAGCCAGTCACACACACTGCAGTCCACAGCCTCTGACCAGTCACATGTGACAGAATTTAAAATGGCCAGCCAGTCTCATGCTGGGGAATTGACTTCTGTGCTGTCTCATACGGCAGAGCTGTCTTCCACTGTCCAGTCACAGACAAAGTCACTTTATTCACCCCCAGCAGAGCACACTATCTCACCTCATCCTGTTATTTCTCCACAGCTGGCAGAACCTCTGCCTGACCTGCTGACCCCGTCCAGCATCAACGGGAGCGGTGAGGACCCTCAGACATCCTCATCAGACAGCCCTATCAGGCCTGGATATTCGGCAGGCCAGCCTACACCCACAGATGCAAAGAATGTAAATCCACTAGATGAATCCACTGATGACATGCTGAAGCTGATGGCGTCGCACAGGAGTGAAAGCACATGTGTGGAGGAGAGGAATGAATGTGTGGAAGGTGAGAGAGTGAAGGTGTTGAAGGAGACAGAGAGTGTGGAGGAGGAGGTAGCAGTAAAGGAGGATTGCGTGTGTGAGGAGGAGCAAAAGTTGGACTTGGGGGACCAGAGCATGGCAGCAGCAGAGAGAGTCTTCAGTTCTACAGAGGAAACGCTGGTTGGCTGCCAGGAAGAAGAAATGGATCAGCGGACTGATGGAGTTGATTCTGACTCCAACCCCCTGGACTGTCTGCGTGAGTTTGGACACACAGAGCAGCACATCCAGGGTGCACAGCCAGGCACTGAAGCTGAATTATACACCTCCAGCCAGAGTTCTGCATCTCCAAATATTGACCTTAGCCTTAGCATGCTGCAGGAAGAAAAGCCTGAAGAAAAGGTGAAGATGGAGAAAGTCCTCCTGCAGAACGAGGCTGTCCCTGTCAGTGTCTGTGAAAGCCAAGTCAAGGTGGATGAGGTTGGACTCAGCAGCACAGCAGATATGACTCTGACTGAGGTGTCATCACTCTCCACCACCTCAGTCGTGATATCACAGCCGGTTGAGCTGACTGCCCTCTCCTGTCATGAAAATCTGATACCTAACATACCTAAAATCACATGTCAGCACTGTGATTCCACCACATGTGATGGGTTAGACTTGAATTCCAACGATCCTGCATTTGACATGAGCAGTATTAAGCCTCCAAGCCAAGAAATAGAAACTCCATGTGTCGGATCTGATAAAAGTGTCGCCACATTCGGTGATTGTGACAAACAACCTGATAATGCTAATGTGAAACCTGACCAAAGTGAGGAGGTGCCTATTGAAAATGTCCCGTTTGTTGAGGATGAGCTCCTCGGGGGAGGGGACAACAGCCTAACTCATAGAGAGACACTCAAAGAACCAGAACTAGAAACTTGTAGTGTCAAGCGTCATATGAGAGTTGATGTATGTGCTGAGTCACCTGAAACAGGCCACCTCATCTCTCACATCAGCAGAGAGACAAGTGCCTGCAATGAAAAACATGAATTATGTTCTGAGCTCAATGAGGACTGTGCAGTTGGCAGTCTGGACATCCTGCTTCAGGGCCCTGAGCACCTTGAGAGCAATATGGAGGTTTCAAGTCACAGTCTCTTAATCCAGCCTCACTGTGCTGAAGATAAGGTCCCAGTGGCCTTTTCATCACCTTCACTTCCCCTTTCCTCCTCCATTTGCACAGCTATCGAGGGTGCTGGTGATGGCTGTTTGACTTCAGAGACTGGAGCTGAACATATTCAGAATGGATGCAGCCAAATGCAAATGACTGTAAGACCATCAGAGAAAGCATTAGATGAGTTTCAGGAAGCAGAAGAGTCAACAGTTGCCCAGGAGACTCAGTTTGACCCTGCCTTCTCTATGACAGAGCTTTGTCATCAGCATGAATTTGAACATGCTGTCGAACACACACACCACCCTCACCCAGCCTTCGAACTCCAAGATTTATCTGCCTCCTGTCACAGCTCGGACTCCCTGAAGCCTAACCTTGACCTCAGCCTGCAGCATTATGCTGTTGAATATCCTCAGCCGGAAGATCCATCAGATGGAATCCATTTGGAGGAAAGTGACGAGATGAAAAGGCACATGTTACTTGAGGAATGCCCCAAGACAAATTACGTTAATCTTTCAGAAACTCTCAATGATTTGAGTGTTGAGATGCCACCTGAAATTGGTGAGGTCCAGGGCGATGCCAGTATATGTGACACAAATATGACACCTATTGCCTTTGGTAGCCACGATGAGGGAACCTCAGCTGTTGAAGAGGAGGGCCGGCCTGTGGTGGTAGTGGACCCGGGTCAGATTGACGTTCATGCTTCCACACCTTCCTATGAGATTCACTTGCAGGGTCAGGAGCCATCAGCAGTAGCTGTGGAGGAGGGAGAGAGGGAAGGGGGGATGAGGGAGATGGTGTCTGAGCTGCTGGGAGAGGATGCTGACTCATCCCTCTGCTGCCTCTATCCCAACCCCTGGATAAAGCTGGGCCTGGACGTGGGACCAGGGGTCTGGGCCCAGGGGGCACCTGAGGCTGAACCCTTCCAGGATATGTGTGAAGCGGACAGCAGTGAAGAGCAGATCCCCGCGTCTGTCTCAGAGCTCCAGCCCTCCATGGCTCTCCTGGGAGCGTACCCATACAGCACTCTGACACCTCAGGGATCCTGTGTATGGGAGTGGCACACCGAATACACTCAGTCTGTAAGTGCTCACTCATGTGTCTCTGTCTGTTTCCTTTGGTGGGACAACTGGACTGAGTGAAAGTATTCAGTTTGCTGTGTCAGGCAAAAAACAGGACAAAAGGTCATTTTTTAAAATCTGATCCAGATTTTGGCTGAGTGAATGTCTCTGTAGTCTTAATTATAAGACATTTGATCGGAAAATTAGATTTCAGATCTGAGGATCTGAGGAAATTTAACTACATGAACCCTCTCATGTAGAATACATTTGATAATTTGCCGTGTGTTCAAACACACTGTTTAGCTTCACATAAAACAGAATTTCAGTTGTAATATTCACTGACATCTGTTAAAGCACCACACTGTCTGCTACTGGAGTGGAATACATGAACCCTTCCAAACTCTGGTGTGATATCTCTTGATATTTATATTACTTTGCTTTGTTTTCTCTAATGCACTTAATGACACATTTGTTTCTTAAAAAAACAGCTTATAAATACATCAGACTGCACTTAGCATACTAGATTAATGTCATGTATTTTAATTTCAGGAATCTCCTACAGTCCCTGGCCTTAACCCTAATGCTGATGTATGGACCAATCACACCTTTAATGTGGATGACCCCAGCACTGCCTACCCTCAGGCCTACCAGTCATGGCTGGACGTCCCCAGTGAACTAACCAATCATGAAGGTGGGTTAGAGTAGTAGTCTTTTAGCACTGCTTCAGCTCTGGGACCTTAGAGTAGTTTCTGAGGCAGATGTTCATTGCTTTTTCAACCTTAAGTTAAAAAAAAAATGCCCACACAAATGGTTTGATTTATACACCATACTGCATTTTTGGAACACTGCTACAGGAAGAGTCCATCTTCAGATACAGTTACACTGTTAAAGTAATTCAGAGTGGATTTTTCATTTTAAGACTACAAATTACTGGAAGAGGAAGACATTTGCACAGGGTTTTGTTCTCACTCTCAGACTGTTGTGGCTTGGTCCAACAGATTATATTCCGGAGTATCAGCTTGAGAACACTGGACAGTCTGAGACTGACTCTGGCATGCTGGAGTACCAGGTGCTGGCTGTGGAAGCTCCAGTGATGAATGGACAGCCTGAGGACCCTCCACTCACAGGTCTGATTTGCTGTGTTAGGCTTTGTTTTGCTTTATTTGTTTCAGTGTGATATAAAACTTAAATATTTAATGAGTTCCTGTGATTACAGATGAGATCAAACAGCAGCTGAGAACCATACTGGAGTCCTGCCTGGTCCGGTAGGTGTTATGTATTAAACACACATTTGATATGTTTTTTAATATTTTGTGCTGCTTTTTTTCTTCATAGATACTAAATTACTAGTGTCTTAATATACTTATTCCAATGTTAGGCATATCTGATGAAGACTGGTACATTGTTGGTTTGACAGCCATTGACAAAAGGTACATAATGTATGTTGCTAGCTCACACCAAAGTGTGAGCTAGGTGACATAATGTTATGTAATTTAATGCTATTTGATCCTCCTACCAACAGACACAAAGCATTTTCACTGCACTGTCAGGCAGGAAGAGGCTCTCTGTCGAAAGATTACCATTTTTTGTTTTGTGGTCACTCCCCGCCAGTAACTCCTCTTCAAGCTCTCCTCAACGGAGGATTGTTCTCATGGGCTGTTTTGCCTGTTTACAGGGAGAACCTGGCCAATGACCTCTACCTGCTCTCTCAGATGGACAGTGACCAGTACCTTCCCATAACCACACTGGCCAGCCTCGATCACATCAAGAAGCTTAGCACAGACCTAGATCTCATCTCCGACATTCTGAAATGTGAGTGTGTTACTGAGATTCATCTTGAGGTGTTTATAAAGGGTAAAAAATGAACCACCAGCCAAATGCTGGTACATTTTTGCTGTGGATATTAAGTTTCTGCGCCAAGCGCTGTGTCAGGTAACCACCGTCTTCATATCGTGTTCTGTTGTAAACGTGGTAAAGGTACAGGAGCTTTCTGTCCCGGGCTGACTCTTAATTCAGTTTGGTACAGTGTCCATTCCTAATGCATTATCAGTATAACACAAATAATATTTAACAACACTAATGTTTACCATGATGCATTTTAAAAACCTAAGGAATGAGGGGTTTATAACTTGTTTTTTAGTTTTACAGTTATTTGAACATACTCAGATTTACTATGTCTTGTGAATATAGATTTTAGAAAAAAAATGAAATTCTTATGCTTTTAATCATTGTACAAAGTGGGATTATCAAAATTGGACAGCAAATTATTCTTTTATTTTTATGTCTTTACCAAATTGATATTCTCTGTCCCATAGATGAAATGAAAACGTTTTTGGGGCTTTACCACATTGAAACTGCAAACTGTAAATGAGTACTGTCGATCAGTGTTGTTTTGAGACCTTCTCCTGTCCTCTCATTGGCTGGCAGCCCTGCCACTGGTCCAGGTGGCTCCGTGTGGTCAGAAGGTCCGGCCCAGACAGAGTCGATGTGTCGTCATCCTGCGTGAGATCCCTGCCACCACGCCTCCTGAGGCAAGGAGCACCCCTCACACTTCTCACACAGCTCCTCCTGCTACAACACATCGTTTGGTCCTCCTGCCAGTCGTGGGTTGTAGTTCGAGGTTTCCAGAGATGTGTCATTTTGAATTTGACTGTAATTGTCAATTAAACAGCTGCTGTTCAGTTAATTTCTATTGTAAAAAATGTAATGGTAACTGTTAAAAATCTAAATTTATCAGCCACTGTGGCCGGTTGTGATGCGAGCCACTGTGCAAAATAATCATCAGGCATGTTACAAAGCGATAGGGCCCAGCTGGCCGCCATCTTTCCTGCCGCTGTCAGCATGTGTCACTTTCAACACTGACAACCCTCTAGCAATCCAGTCAAGAAGTTAAGCTCTAGAAAATTTATGAAATTTTGAAATGAGATGCATGTATGAATCCTGTGTTTATGTGTATGTGTGCGTCCCAGATTAAGGAATATTTTTTTGTGTGTGTGTTTTGCTTGATGACTCCCCAGGAGGTGCAGGCTCTCTTTGATGGGGAGAACTTGCCCAAGGTCCTGAGCTGTGAGTTTGTGAGAAATGATAACTGGTTCATCACCTTCCAGTCTGAAGCCGACGCACAACAGGTAAAATACAGAGACACAGCTCTTATCTGGTTTGGATTTCTGTAGTAACTGTTTCTATATTAGTTATGTCATTATTTTTTCTGTGACTGGCTTTGAATTCTTTATCATAATAGTGTACCGTTTAATATAGAGGATACAATTACTAATTTATGATCTGATTTGTTAAATAAATAGCTGAATGTATTTAGAGTAACCCTTAACTTAGAACATTCTCTTAGTAGGAGCAGAACTGTCAGAATTGAAATTGAACAAAATTTTATCCAGAAGCTAAAGATTTCTCGTTGCATTAAATAGACCACAGTGGTCTACTGCAGAAAACCCTGTGTCTGCTTCTTCTGTAAATCCTGTCTCTTATACACAGATTGCAACATGATATATGGATGTGTCTAAGCCCACTAGAGTGACTAGAACACATGACACAAAGCGTATTGTTTCTGTTTTTGTGTGTGCTCAGGCGTATGAGTACCTGCGAGAAACAGTGCGGGTGTTCAAGGGGAAGCCGATCATGGCGAGGATAAAGGCCAAAACCATGGCTGTCACCTCCTACGCCCCCAAAAATGGCTATAAGCCCCACCAGCTGGACCCCTGTGGCAACCAGTTCAGCCAGTACTATGCCCCGCCCACCTACCAGCAGCATGGCCCCGCCCAGATGCCAGCGCCACAGCTGTATGATGTCACCAATCAGGCCTGGGCCACAGCCATGACAGGATACTCAGAATCCAATATGGTGAGCAGCTGCTCAGCGGTTAGAAGTCGGCATGTCTGCTGTGCTTTTCAGTGTTAAGAATTTTTAACATAGTGGTGTGCCTTAAATGTGTACCAGCATGAGAATAGTAAAAATGCCAAGACATTGTACTGTTTTCTGTGGTAGACTGAGGATAAAAATACCTACAAGAAATTAGTAGAGTAGGAAACTACTGACAAAGCTGTGCAACGTGACGGTAACTCAGACAGGAGAACAACACCCCTGTGACTGTAATGCTGAAGTTTGCATGTGAAACATTTTATGCAATCTGGTTACAGCAACAGTAAAAATGTAATTTTCAGTGTGCCACAAATTGCATGTAAGTTACACTGTGTATCGTCTCTTGACACATGTGAGTCTGAATGAATGTTTGATGTTGCAGTTGTCCTGTAGGATGTTATTAATATTTACACTGTGGTCTGGTTGAATCGTCACCTCTGATTGGTTGGAGGGCGTGCATTTAGTGAGGGATGATCAACGAACAGGTATACCTGAAACAGTTATAAGGCATGATACAGAGGCAAAGAGCCAACCCAGGGGAAGCAGACTGTTTAATGCATTCCTATGAGTTGATTATCCTGCTTATATTGTGATCTTTTACCAACAGTATAAAGGGAAGAGGAGAAAACAATCTAGAAAATTCCTTATTGTTAACTCAGCTGTGCTGCCGTGGTTGACAACAAGAATGCTTTGACAGCTGTTTTTAATGTTGCTATGGCTACACGTTGGGTAGCAGATAAGTTTAGAACAGTGATTAAACTTGACCTGAGCTAGTATTCATCCATGGTATAAATTTGTGGAATACACACATAGTCCAGCTCAGGTCTAAACGCTGTTTTGAATTCATGTGCTGGTTATACAGTTCTTAACCAACTTCTGTAACCATGGCAATCTTCTGTTTCAGTTTGTTGCCAAGGTTACAGCAAGGCAAGTAAACATTAAAAAAAAACTCTGCACCTAAATCAAGCAGGTCATAAATTTGTATCGGGGCTTAAAAGAAATAAAGAAAGTGAATGCTCTTATTCTAAATTTTTGGGAAGTGACTGTGGTTTAAGTGGGATTATCTACTCAGAGGTGTGATTTAATGCCCTTTAACTCACACCTCAGTGTGGATTATCTCTCAAGGTGAATTTACACCAAAGATTCACGATGAGAACAACTGAAACTTCCGACTACCTGTAACAGGATGTGGACTGCAACATCGTAAAACCTACCAGTTTTTCACCGATGAGACTAGATGAGACAGTTTTCATAGCAACAGCTCTACATCAGTGTTTCTGTCAGCTTGTTGCTGGATAGTTTGTATTGCAGCTCCCTGCTGCCCTCACAGGAACGGGGCGTGGGCATATCATGTATAATATTTCTCCACCATGATGTTTACTGTGTCAACTCAGGAAATGGACGCTCTCTTCCTATTGATAGCATTCATTTCTCCTGAGGTTACACTATGTTATTGCCATGGTTACGAATTTACAAGAAGGACACTCTGCATCCAGACACATACAGGTACACTCACACTGTCTTTGTTGCACTGTCTTTGGTGTGGAGATAAACAAAGCTGTATCATAGTAAATGCATTCATTCATTCATTTTCAATACCACTTATCCTAATTAGGGTTGGGGGGTTGCTGGAGCCTCCTCCAGTGATCATTTGGCAGAAGGCAGGAGATACACCTTGGACAGGTCACCAGTCCATCACAGGGCAGACAGGCAAACAAGCACATTCACGCACACTTTCGTACTTAGTAATTTAGTATCTCCAGTTCAAGTGACTTACATGCCTTTGGACTGTGGAAGGAAACCAGAGCTCCTGGCAGAAACCCACACAGACGTTGGGAGAACGTGTGTAGTGCATAGTAAATGCTGAGTGAAATATCAGTATCTATTAGAATATTATGCAGAGAAAACACTGGCTTCCAAGACAGTATTTCAACAGGATGGTGGCTTATAATAAGAATAGGTGAGATGCAGCCTGGAGATAACACACACTATAACATTTTAAAACCAGCAACCTGAGACTTGACAAGCTGAGTTGCAGTGATGCCTGATCCCAGCTGAGACAACGTAGTTCACATCGCTGCAACTTCTCTCTGAAACGTGCTAAAACGCTTTTGTCTTGCCGTGAATCTTTGGCCTAAACTGGCCTTTACAGATTGCATGCTGTAACATTTATACCCTAAAGGATGTTCTTTACTGTGGGCATGACAGTGATGCCATGATTTAAGAAGTGATGAAAAGCTTGTGATCACTTTAAAGAACCTCCTTATCAGCGTTTCGGTTAACTTGTCTGCTTTGTGGAAAGTTTTTGTGGCATTTGACACTATGTTTGTGGCACAACGACTTCCTGGTATGAATGATGTCACATACAACCCGGTTTGAATAACCGAATTCTGTTATTGGCCGACAGTATGCATATTCAACGAGGTGGACCTCAGCTTGTCAGACAGCAGCCAGCCAGCTACAGGATTTGACAAACTAGCCAAAATCTCTGAGCGTGCATTGTTGCTGCATGCTGAATCTCCAACAATGTGTGTTTGATCCACAGAGATTTTATCTGCAGTGTAGCCAGTGTTCAGTTTCTATCATATGTTTTCTCTGCCATTTTGACAGTGTTTTTGTCATCAGATAACACCACTGCTGAATGATTTCATAAACGGGTTCCCAGCAGCTCCCGGCTTCAAGCACCACAACACACACAGGTCAAGGTACGTCTCCATGTCACTTGTGACTTTTGTTGCCCCAACTAATTATGTTACAGAAAAAACAGCAGCTAGTTGCATAGTCCTTATCTCTGTGAAGGTTATTTTTCATCCAGTTGTCTCGAGCAGTGTACAGGATCTTTTTCTATAGTTCATGTCTGGAAAATGTCTGCATCTCTTATAGTGTGTGTTCAACTAGTTTGGTTTTTGATGATGTCCTCATGGCGTATCTCGGTCATCACAGTTATTATATTGTAACTGCCTGCTGTGGTTTTGGTAATCATGAGTACATCCCGGGCTTAGTTGTGCTAATTGAACTCTTGCAGTCGAGGCTGGAGACGGCGGGGCTCGGGAGAGCGGGGACCGGTCCACTCGAATGACCCCATCCAGCCACCAGACGGTGGACCGGCGGGACACAGCTCTGCTCCGCCGAGGCAGGGCAGGCAGCGGCTGAGGGACAGCGCCCGTCGAGAGGGCAGAGGGGGCAGGACGGAGCCCAGCAGGCAGGACTTCTCCACAAACTCTGACAGGGGAAGGTAAAGAAAACCTCAGCTGTCAGTCTGACCCAAAGTTCCTACAGAGCTCTGGAAAGCCTGGAAGACCTGGAGATTTTATTGGATTATTCCCAGGTCTTTACAGGTTAGGGATGTGCAAAAAGCCTTTAGCATGGACAAATATTCAACTTTCATATTATTGTTTTTAAACATATTTTCAATGTAGCTATTCACATGAAATTGAGACCAGACATTGGTATTAACTCAAGAAAACTACACAGATAATCTAATTGTAATATTGCCGTCCATAAAAAGTAATTAATGATAAAGTGGAATGACACCTATGTTGTTGTTCAGCCATCCCACACCCAGCTACACAAGAGCTGAAACAATTAATCAAGTCATCGATGAGTCGATTGACAGAAAAATGATTACAACTGTTAACGATTAACTCAGACTGTCTTCCTTTTCTCTGTTTATATCTTCATAAAAATGAATACTTTGGGGTTTTGTGGCTGCTGGGCAGACTAAGGAGCATGGTTGACATCACCCTGGCTTCTGATCACCTCCCATGAGGCTTTGGCTTTATTTTTCACAGCCTGGTGTATATACCAAATGAATAATTTATTATTCACACACTACACAGTGTACGCCATTTTTTGGCTGTTGACCAGTCACATAACAGAATACTTGTCGTAAAGAATTTTTGTTCTGTAGAGTGACATGGACTGGTTTGACATATCATATTGTCCTTTTGCTATAAACATTCATAATATTACTGACTGACATGGATTAAAATGTAAATTAAGAAATTAAAGTGTAAAAGATAAGATGGAACTTCCCCCTTCGGGAAATTAGGTTGTTGCAGTTGGCAAAGTAAAATTATTCAGCAGGGAAAAAGAAAATGAAATGTAAGCTCTCACATAGAATATAAAATAGGTTAATAAAAAAAGTAGAGACAGTGGGCAGTAACATGAATAATACAGTAGAAACAATTAAAGCAATAAAATGTAATATAGACAGTTGTGAGGTTATATTAACTTATACAACATTTTCAGCAGTCAGACTGTTGAGGTATGGGAAAATCTATTATACTGACTAACCCTAACCCAACTGCCTCTTTAAATGTGGAGTTACAGAAAGAAATATTCAAATTAGTAAATATAGGGTAAATATATATTTTTATATAAACATTTGCTTTATTACGAGCATATTGCTCTATAAATAAATATACACAAAGTATGTATATACACATAGTGAAGGAAAAGGGTCATGCAGTGTGTGCCTATGGCTGAGTGGTGAATGTGCAGAAATACTGTGTGTGTGTGTGTGGAAAATGTTGTTGAATTTTGAAACTGAAAATGCGCAGGCCCCCTGCTGCCCATACATTTGAACAAAACTCAGAAGCAACCTTCTACTGTGGCATAAGTTTTCCATTTTTATTTTTATGCTTATGTGAGATTTCATTAACTGACAACCATGCTTGCCCCCTGCAGTATGTATTCACTGCTGGCACATTTCCATCTCCACAGTCAGTATGCAAACAGGAAAAAGTGTCTTGAAAAATGAACCCAAGCAGGCAGAACTAATAACAGCATCCCGATCCGTCCAGTTCAGTTGGTAAATGTGTTACAAGGAGAATTTTCCAGACTAATGGAAGGTAAACTGAAAACGACGTCATTCGCAGGTGAAATATCACTTTAATTCAACCTTTTCCAACATGATGGAGCATCTCCATTTTTAAGGTAAGATAAGATGAACTTCATTGATCCCTGAGGGGAAACTGGGACAACACAGCATCAGAAACAAGGGCCGAAGGACAAAGAGTAAAAAAGGCAATAAAAGATATAAATCAAAGTAAGAACCATTTAAAGGTGGAGCATCACTATAAAGCAAATCAAGTCTCCTCTGTCTTTTTCTTCCCTGAAAATATAATTAATTTTTGTTCAGAATGGTGGTTATGTGCCTTGTGGTGATCCCAGAGTGGAGATCAGTGTTTTCACACGTCTGTATTTACAACACATCACTACTGATGGCCATTCATATGATCCTTAAACTAACGGATTTCACAACATGCAGTGATCTTGGTTCAGATGAGATCGGGGTGGAAGTTAGCAGCAGTCACCATCCAAATAGTGACAGTGGCTGGTAAATACTTACATCTAGCATGTCTAACTGACCGGACACACTGGCAGGTAACCAGCCATTAATTGGACGTTATATTCTAAGCACAGTAGTAGTGATAAAATGGTGAAAGAGGCTTGTGAACTGTGGGATTTCCTGGCTGTGAGTGGTCCACGTCTGCTCTGCTGGTTGTTATGTCAGGCCACCGGCCACGAGGGGTGGGAGTCCTGTTCTGTTCTTTCAGAAACCTTGATGGATGGTGAAATAGTCAAAACAGCTGGTTAATTTTGGGGATCTGGTAGCCAGTGTGGCGTGTTGCCAGAAAACTGAGCTGCTGTGTTTGTTTCTGAAGGAGAGGCAACTTTGGCCACAGGAGGAGAGACGACAGGCGGTGGGGAGAGAAACCTGCTGCAAACAGCCACGTACGTAGCCACTGTGTGTGTGTGTGTGTGTGTGTGTGTGTGTGTGTTATTAACATTTCTTCTGATGAAACTATCCATCCATTAACTCTGTCTCGCTGTGTGTGTGTGTGTGTGTGTGTGTGTGTGTGTGTGTGTGTATAGAAAGCACCAGTTCAGTCTCCTCCTTGCCGACCTTCTTCTCCGAGTATTGAGCTTGGGCTGACTAGCTTCCCCCCGCTTCCCCGGGCAAGTGCTGCCATAGCAACGGCACCTGCAGCAAACAGCAGCAACAAGGTAACCAAGACTCCTTCTCTCTCTGTGACACACACACACACACACACACACACACACATTTACAGTCCACACACACAATTAAGTTGTGAGAGGGGAAAATATGACTGTGTCACGCTTTAACACTGATGGAAAAAAAAACACAGATGCATAGCACTGATGGCTCAAATTGAGTATTTTCATCACAGGATCCAGTCAAACACAGCAGTCCCTGCAGGCCAGAGCCGGTGATGTCACAGGACCCTCAGCCAATCACAGCGTGGCCTCAGAAAACAGACTGTGACATCTCAGCCGAGGCCGTGGAGCAGTGAGTAGACCTGCAGCACCAGCAGTATTGTTATCTGGCTAACACCGTGCTCATCGTCTGTCGCCGTGAACACAAACATCTTTGTTGCTGAGGCTCTGTGCAGATTTTCTGTCCATGGAGTTTGAGTTCCTCTTTTCTTTGTTCAGCCATGGTGGCTGTCGCTGCTCATGTTAGCTACCCAGTTCTTCTTCTTCTCTTCATTCCAAACAAACCGTAAACACAAAACGCATCACTTCCTGTGCAGCAAGAAGGAGCTGAGAGACACCGAGAGTTTAGAACAGACAGTGGAGAAAGTGTCTTTACTGGCCTTGATGTCCTGATAGCAGACACAACAAAATACAAAATAGAGACGTGCTAGTCATGAAATGTAAGGTTATGGAAAAAAGGTAGAAATATCTTTTTTTAACCTCGTTATTAGAGCAAGTAGAGGAGGAAGACGAGAGATGGGGAGATGGCTCAGGAGGAGAGGAGGGCTGGGAAGAGACAGGCTCTCACCTCACTTAAAAAGGTAGGGAGTTAGCATCTCTCCGTTTGGCTTTCCCTCATCGAACCAACCAAAATGAATAGATACACAGTCAAGTCCCACTAGGAGTCCATTTCAGTGGCTGGGCGCTCAAACTGAAGAGCTCCTGTTATGATGTCGTGTGTCCTTTTGGATAGACAGAACAATGGAGACAAGGTCATGAGACAGACTGTGTTGTGGACTTGGTGAGCTTTGTTGGACAAAATACAGAGAGCAAGTGCTTCACATGTGGAGAGGTGTTGACACCAGTGCTGAGGTCACGCTGCATTGTTGGAACAAAATACTGTTAATGCCACTTTTACTGAGAAATTCACTGAATGGATCCACACAGACACACCCCACAACAAGCTGTTTCAGATCGCTCCGTGTTTCCAGCCGGCCTCTTATGTAATCAGACATTTGTGTAGAGCCAGTTGTCCAGTTGACCTCCATGCTGCTGCCAGCCTCGGTTGCTGGGAGGTTTGTGGTGCTACTGCAAAGCCTCTATATGTACCGCATCACTCTGCATGTACAGACTCTGCTCTGAGCTGCGAGTGTTCAGACAGCGTGCATCACTTCTGTCTGTTCTCTGTGTCTCCATAGAAATGTGAAGCAGAATGGGGAGACGAACGGTGTGGCCAAAGCAGCTCAGCTCACACAGCAGAACGGACCAGTCACGGTGAGCTTCTCCAGCTACAGCGGCAACTGATTTATGTGCTCGACTTGGTGCTCTTAGTTTTATTTCAGAGCCCCCTTGTGCTTTCTTCCAGGAAAATGGAATATTTTTATCTCTGCATCACATACCAACAGATGCACATAAAAATGTTGTGTCATCATAGCTTTAGGTGGATGGATGTTGTCTTTAATCAGATTGAATGCTCCTTGATCAACATAAAACCAGCCTCTTTTTGCACTGAAGCCACGGCACATTTTATCATTTTACATTCTCTGCTCTCATCCAAAGTATGAAGTGTTAGCTACCAACATTACAAGCAGCCAATAGTAATGAGCTAGAGCTACAGCACTTTGATAGTAAATGAAACAAAATCCTCAGTGATCCTGCAGTAATCGTGTGTGAGAGAGAGAGAGAGCTTTGAAGACAGGAGCACATTAGAGCAGGTAGAGGAGCAGCCTGTTTGGCATGCAGCCTCTGGTGTGTCTGCCACAGGCGGAGGCTGTGACACTGACCCCGCCTCGCGCTCTGCTTTGCCAGGAGTCCAAGAAGCCGAGCTACGCTGAGATCTGCCAGAGGACGCAGGCCAATGAGACGCTGCCGCCGCCCGCTGATCCCGCCCTCTCGGGGGAAGAGCCCGTCCCGACCTATCCGGCGCAGGCGTCCGGTGAAGCGTCCGGCCCAGCCCTGTTGCCGCGGTGACCGTGCGGGAGGGAGTACAACCCCCACCACCACCGCTGTTCCTCTTCCACCCTCGTGCCACCGTGCGCCTCAGGTTGGGCTTCTCTGGAGCGGCGCTCGGTGCAGGGAGGGTGAAGGAGCTGGGATTAACACCGCAGGAGGCTCTGGGGTGGTGCCACCCCGCTGGTGTTGTGGCGCACACAAGTCTGGAAGGAATTTGGTACAGTCCAGGCTCTGAAAAGTTTGGAACTTGGGCAAAAAGGTTTTTAAAACTCTGGAAATATGTTGTGGCTAATAGGCAAATGGGCTGCACATTTTCTATGGGCTGAGACCTGCGTCGTGTCACAGCACTCTCATGTTTGTTGCTATGAAGAATAATCTTTATCCACAGAGTGATGTGCTACAGTCTGACTATCATACTAAATCATCCTGAATGCCAAGCATAATCGAATCAGTTTATTTAGGCCTGGATAACATATGTAATTTTGAAAATGCAATATACAGCTGACTTTTACTGATGTGACTGCTGGTTGGTTGTGGACTGCAGGGTGGGGGGGGGTGAGGGGTGGGGGCTGCTAACCACTAAATATTTGAAGCCAAATCACTGGTTTTTGGAGAGGAGGCTGGAAAAAATCTGTAAATGTTGAGCTATTATTTTATGTTTGTTTTATTTCTTGGTTTATGGTTTCGAATGGTTTATTTAATGCCAGGTTCCATTTTGTTTTTTCTTGTCTTGCTGATGGCGCTGGCATTTCTTTTCCTGCCCTTCATGTGTGCTGGATGTTTCTTGCTGTACAGAATGTTCTGCCATGACTGTGGACTGTACCTGAAGTTTTTTTTTTTTTTTTCTTTAACACATCTGTGTTATTGCTTAGTCTTGAGGTCTGCTGTGGGCACATGTGATGCTCGGCTTCCTCTAAATGTCAGTACTGGTCAGCCAGAGACTGTTTCCACTGGTGTTTGGGTGTTGGTGAGCCCACCAGGCAGATCTCAGGGCTGGGAACCAAAGTATTGCCAGGATCTGACCTCTGTATTGATTTGATATATCTAGTACAGAAATTTATTTGGCCTTGGAATGATGCAAGGCAAAATGTCCCCTCTGAAAAGCACTGTATATCAGCCTTCATCTCTGCATGACTGCCTTTTTATTTTATTTTAGAATTGAATTTATTTGATGCTTTTTATGTTAGACAGATGGCCTCTCGTGTGTTAAGGCATTAGTGAGTTTTTTGTTTAGTTTTGAGTGGAGATGTACCTGTGTTGGGTTCAGAGTACAGAAGAATCTGTAGAGGGAACAAGTCCCGCTGCTCTCCAGGCTAACCGGGCGCCGCTTTGATGACGTCGTTCGACTTCAGCTCCTGCTGGCCTTGTTCCACGTCGTTCTCTGAGGGGAACCACATCTTTGGGCGGGGTGGGTAGTTTGCCAAATGTCTGGAGCACTGTTCCAACAGAGAGAACTTGAATTTGATTGAAAACTTGAAATAGATTGGATTGAGTTCAATATTCTTTTGTTAGAAATAGATGAAGTTTTTAAATGTGAAGCAGCTGTCAGAGAGAGAGAGCAGGCACTGTTGTGGCAAGTGTTATTATTTCTGTACAGATGTAAATAATATTGAATAAATATTAAAGAAGTTCATTTGAAGTTGAGAAAATGTGTGCTGAACTTCTGTTTATTGATTTCAATGATTTATTCATGGACATGCAACAGGTAGATCGGAACCAGTCAGTCGGTCTGGTCAAAGCGCTGGCAGCTGGCCGACCGACCAGGGAGCGAGACATCACCGGAAAAACTTCTCAGACAGCGACGACGGCGTATTAGGGCCGGTGTGGAGAGAAAAAAAATATGTAGTTGGGGGAATGAGGGAAATATTCTGAAGAAAAAAACCCCTACAAATTAAATGAGTAAATTCACAAGAATAAACTGGTATTCTCTCGAGATAGAAGTGGTCAGTTTATGAGGAAAAAACTCATGCAGAAATTCTGAGATTAAGTTGTAAATTTATGAGAAAATTCTGAGGTTATTAAGACAAATTTATGAGGAAAAAAAAATGGGAAAATGCGAGGGAAATCCTGCTGGTTTGAGTCCAGAATCACAGTCTTCTCCTTAGCATCTGGACTCTGAAGAGACGTTGTCGTGACTTGGGCCGATTCAGAAGAAAACAATCTGCTGATTCTGGGCTCAAATCAGCAGGATCTCCTTGTTCCTCAATCCCATGTCAAAGTAGAGTTTGATGAGGTGATCAGCTGCAGGCCTGAGACACGGCCAGCAGAGGCAGCACATGTGGAGCCTTGAGCAAAAAAATTTATTTATTTAAAAAAAAAAAAAAAAAAAAAAGTATTTTTCTGAGTTTTTTTTCTCATAAATTTGTGACTTTATAATCTCAGAATTTTCAGGTTTTTCTCATCAGTGTACAACTCAGAAATTCTGAGTTTTTTTCTTGGAATATTACCACCCCCTTTGGCTCCATTATTATTTTTTTTTCCCCTCACAATGGCCGTCATCTGCCGCCTTACACAGCAGACAGCAGGTGAGGATCCACTGTGTAAGCGCTGCGATGCTGTTCCCGACGGCCTTCACTGTGACAGAGGGTGAATCTGCTCCGCGGCAGGACGGCGTCTGAGCGGCCCGGCACACTCTGCCCTCCCAGGTGTTCCTGCTGGAGCAGCGTCTCAGTGATCCTCTGCAGATGACGCCATGCACCAGTTGACACTCCTGTCCTGCTTGTGGTGCCTTGGTTTAACCAGCAGGGGGCAGCTGATTCACACCACAACACCCCTCACTCCATTATGTGAGCACATCATGAGCACTTGTTTACACTGAGCTTGAGTCGGCACACACTGAATGCATAGTGCTAATACAATACAATGTTAAGAGACTGTGTTGATGCATGTGTGCGTGTGTCTCTCTCTGTGTGTGTGTGTGTGTGTGTGTGTGTGAGTGTGTGAGTGCAGTGTCAGGCTTGTTGGATGAAGCTGGCCTGCCGACTATGGCCTACTAGACCTTTGACTTTTATCATCTGCTTCTGTTAGGGTTTAGTTTGCAAAAAGAGAAGAAAACTATTTGTAAGACAGCAGGAACTAGTGTGAAAAATGACACCAAAAAGCCAACATGACAAAACGGAAACAGGCCTGAATTCACCTCAGATATCAAAACACATAAATCACAAGGTAAATAGAATAATTTGAAACAGCCCTGGCGCATGGAGAGTGTGTTTGCTCCCAGAGTGAGAGCCTCTCAGCACACGCACCTTTAAATCTTAATGGGTGCCACAACAAAAACAGGCGAGTGTTTCTGCTTTGACAGAGGCCGGCTGATCCTCGGCGGCCGTGTCGAGACCGTGAGCCGCCCGGCAGGAGTTTGTCAGACGCCAAACTGTTTTCAAGCTGCTTCCCAAATGAAAAATCACAGAATATTCCTACAGGGACTGGAGTGTCTCTGGAGCTCAGCTGAGAGTTTATCACGACCTTATCATGACCTTACTTGCTTGCTTTTTTTAATCTTCTGTTTTCAATCTAATCTTACAGGGAATTACATAGAGTTGATGGTCTTCCTGTGATACCGGAATGTCTTATGTTAAGCATTTTATGCAAAACAAAGTACAGGATGGTCAACTTTTCATTTTCAGGCTAGTTTGTTTGATTTATAAGGAGGAACCTGGAGGCAGCAAGTATTACTTCATAAAAAGATGTTCAAAACTATGAGGTTATAATCAAGATAATACATTTGTGTTAAGGCTTTTATAGAAGATAGCAGAGCAAAAACAAAACTTGACATGCTTGCATCTTTTTTTCTTTTCCAAACATAAACCACAACACGGGCTTCCCAATACTCATCCTCAAGTCCTGGGAAAAAAGTGGCACAGTATTAACTTTTTGTTGTATGTGAGCTTTAACTTAAAAAAAAAAAAAAAAAAAATACAGTGTTTGCAATATGTGACCTAGTATAGTTTCATAGCCAGAAATAGCTGCTTGTTCCAGGTGGAGGAGTGGACTACCCTCAAAACGACAAAAAGTAATAAACGGCTATTACCTGTCTCCATAACTGAATTTGGTTGAACTGCCACCATGACACTACAAAAGGCTATAAGTCCTTTTTTTTTATAGGAACAAATGTCATGATAAAAATAGAGCTTCTTTTTTAGACATATGCTGTGAGATTTCAACAGAGGATTGTAACAGAGTTGATTAGGTGTTCACATTTTACCTGAGCATTACTGTTTATCCAGTGTGTAACATTAAGGAGGTTTTTAACTGATATTTTGATAGATTTAACTTTAAGCAGGGTGTTGTTGGGGTTAGACAGCAAAGTCAAAGCACTGGGGAATTCAGTGAGGCAAAATACAGAGAGAAATTCTCATCCCATATTCATATTTTAGATTCAAATTACTATTTATCTGCAGTATTCATGTCTCTTTATATGAGGAGGTTTTATTCGTTGATTCATTCACTGATTGATTTACTAGAAAATAGCACCAGGATGGGGGATCTCAAATCAGAGTCAAATCAGCAAAATCTTTTAGTTTGGTTTAATGACTTTAATTAGGGAACTTAATTTTTTACTTTAATTAGGCCTACTTCAATAATTACTTAATCACTTGTTCTGGTGCTCATACCACTTAAGTATCATTCAATCCATTGATAACTGCACTGCAACAACAATTCCTGGGTGAGAAAACAAAAACAAAAACAAAATTTCTTAATTTCCAAATAATCCAATTATGCTGCAGTCCTCCAAACTGGACGCTGGACTGTAGGTGTGGTTGCTAGCGGCGCCCCCTGCCGGTCCTGGTTGAAACCACTGATTTATAATAAACTTTTTTTTTTTTTATTAAATTAAATTAAGGTATATCACTTCTTAATTATTTGTATTATTATTAGTTTATTTTATTTTATTAATTTACTGTATTTATGATTTTTTTTTTTATTTCGTTTTTTTTTTTATTATTATTATTATTATTACAAATCAGTTGTTGGACCCGCCGCCCCCCTCTCCCTCCCCCTCCTGCTGCTCCTCAGCGTCACGTGACCTCAGCGGCAGGAGCTGCAAACGGCGCTGGCTGGGGGCTGCGCGAGCCTCATCATCATCATCAACAGCAACACCGCCGCAACGGCAGCACCGAGGACCCGAGCGACCGCGCGGCCCTGCTCTTCAACACTTGACGCGGCCGGGGCCATGGCGGGCCCCCGTTAAAACCGAGACCCACATTTATCCTCTTTGTTCTCCCTCGACGCCTCGTAGCCTGCGCGCCTCCGCCGAGGAGGGGCCGCCGAGAAGCTCTCCGTTTCCGTGCGGAGGAGGAGGAGGAGGAGGAGGAGGAGGAGGAGGGGAGGCAGCAGCAGCAGCGGCAGTTGAACCGGGAGGTGTTTTCTTCTACGGTACAAACCGAATGGCGGACCGCGAGGCGTCGCCGATACCGCTGGAGGTCCGAGCCCGGCTGGCGGAGCTGGAGCTGGAGCTGTCAGAGGGTAAGAAGATTCAAAAAACACACACATTCACACACACACACACACACACACACACACACACACACACACACACACACACACACACACACACACAGCACAAGCCTCCTCTTCCTCCCTCCCCTCCGTATCCCGTTATCTCATCGCCGCCACCGCCACCATCATCATCATCATCTTCCACACCGGGAGGGTCGGCTACCTACTAACGGAATCTAATCGTTCATTCCTGCGCCTCCCTCCCGCCTCTTCCCCCCGCACCTCCTCCTCTCCTCTCCTCTCCCCCGCTCCTCTCTCTCCCCTGAAACCCCCCAGCCCCCCGCTCCCGCTCCTCCCATCCAGATGTTTGTGAGCCAGGGACCGGCCTGGCCAGCCTTCTCTAGCCGGGAGAGGATGAGCAGAGAGCGGGAACCCACTGCGGGATTCCACCGCCTCTCTTTGTCTCCGCGGCGGCGTCGCGAATACACGCGACCGGCCGGTGCGCCTGTTCTGCCCTTAAAAAAACACCAAAAACGTTATTTGACCTTGAGATGTTGACACAATCAAGCGGCCACCGAGCCTACCTGTGTGTGTGTGTGTGTATGTGTGTGTGTGTGTGTGTGTGTGTGTGTGCATGCGTGTTTGCGCGCGCGCGTGTGTGTGGCCGGGTTTAATAATAGCATTGCGATGCAACGCTGCGTGACAGGCGCACAGAAAGAAGGGCTGTTTGGCTTTTGATGTTCGTGATCTCAGGCTTCTGGCTCTGTGTTTTTGGCCTGCAGAGCAGCTGAGGATGAGGAGGATGCATGGGGAGTTTCTTTTTTTTCTTTTCTTTTTTTTTTGCACCCCCCACTTCCCACTCTACACACACACACACACACACACACACATACACTTACACTCACTCACACACGCACTTTCTCTCTCCCTCTCTCTCTCTAGGCCATTGAATCTCAATCACAGCAATCCACCCCTTCCTTTAAAGAGAAGCCTTGTTTAAATACAAATTATGTGAGATGCAGCAAGGCATTTCCGCCTTATATAATGGCGATGGCATATTTTATTCATACAGCCTTGGAAGGGCCTACATTGTGTGAGAAGCCCAGATACACACTGGATGTAAGCCACCTTGTTGCCTGTTACGGCCCTATACGGTGAATGTGTGTGTGTGTGTGTGAGAGAGAGAGACAGGGAGAGGGAGGGAGAGAGGCAGATTTTTGTATTTGCTCTGTTTGTCACACAAACTAGGGTTAGCTAGACCGATGTACGCATTTTGCCGATACTGGCCTGGCAGTAATAAATCAGATATGGGGCCGGGCGGTGTGACGAAGATGAAGATTTGATTTCACGGAGCCAGCCTCAGGTTGTCAGTGTGTAAAAAGCTGCAGTGGAAGCTGCCTCACCCGGCCTCAAGGAGCTGCTAAACACACCTTTCATTAGCCCGTAGGTTTCAGTGGAGGGTTTTAGTGTCCTTTGGTCGTCTGATTGTTGCTTCGGCGACTTTTCCCAAATGGAGTTATTGAAATATCTGGCGTGAAAAAGCAAATTTGAACAGAAAATCAACCATCTGCACCCAAAAAAATATCAGTGTTGGGCTTTGAAAAGGCCTCACAGTGGAAACTTACACCAAACCCGCCACTGTTTCCTTCTGATCAGCCTTTATTTTGCCTCACTGCAGCGACACAGACACACACACACACACACACACACACTGAAGTGAACGTGTGGCAGCTGCAGGCCTATTGGAGCTCCTAATCCAGCCGAGAGTGTTTATCAGAGCAGAACCTGCTGCTGGCAGATGTTATTAATGATGGAGACGGTGGTGGGAGGAAGTGGAAACGTCACGTCGGAAAACGTCAGATGGCATGAAACGCCTCCAAAACATCCAGGTGTGTGTGTGTGTGTGTGTGTGTGACAGGGCTGACAGGGTTATTGGCGGATCACAGCAGAGGAAGGCTGACAGGCCTCCTGATAGTGTGATGGACGTGTCAGCGTGGACAGTGTGTGACTGTGTGTGTGTTTGTCAGTGTGTGTGTATGTGTGTGTGTCTGTCACTGGTGCTCATTGCAACAGCGAGTGAGAGCGCGTCTGTCTGTTGCTTTTTGTCTCTGCGTCTGTCACTTTCACTCGTAGAAGTAGATGGAGAGTGTATAGCCCTGTGTGTGAGTGTTTTCTGTGTGTGTGTGTGTGGTCTTTATAAAGTAAGGACATAGTGTGCAGCAGATGATGAGTGTTTGCAGGGCGCCTCTAAGGCCTGGCTGTGTAAATTGCTGGCCTCCATTCAAAGAGGCTCAAGTTAAAATTGGCAGGAAAAAAGGCAATTCGCTATTTCTCAATTTTAACTTTTTTTTTCTCCTTTAAACTGGCAATCAAGCCTCCAATCAACTCATTAGAGGAAATTTCAAACATTTGATGAGTTGAGATATGCACCAGCTTGAAAAAAACAAGACTTTCTCCTTGAAGTTAAAAAAAAAAAAAAGATTATTGATTAATGAAGTTTCAAAGTTAACAAAAGACCTTTGGCTTGCAGACGAGCAGAGTTTTTGAGGACGCTGTGGCGGCTGCGTTTGAAATGCAGAGTAATGAGGCTCGGGGCAGCGGTTTTCTCGCCAATTTATTGTGTGGCGTGTTGGAATGAAACTTTTATTTTTCATTTCTGGAAAGACAAACAAGTGCTCTACCTGTTTATTAGATAAACTCGGCAATCAATGTGGCTCTCGAGGATAAGCCTCCCGCTCAGTGTCACCCAAATCGCATCAGCTTCAATGTATTAGTGTGACCTCTAGGCGTGAAGGCGCTGGTTTCAAGCGGTGTTTTAGGTGTGTGGGCATTGCTGCTGTTCAGATTGAAAGGGCAGATGGACACGTTGGCTGCTGCTGCCCTGGGATCTGTGACCTTTCCCTTAGCGGGGCGGTCTCTTTAAAACTGCCGGGCCGCCCTGCCAGTCGAAGAACACCAGAATGCCACAAATTCCAGCCTTGAGATGCTTACCAGACCCCAAAGTAACAGTTAAAGTATAATATGACCAGGCACTAGCATACTGGAAAGCATTTTGGTGTGTTTAATGTCCTTGGAAAAGACTTTCGCCAGATTTTTCCCCCCATGTTCTTCACAGTGACATGTCCTATATCACCCGGCGCTCCTCACAAAAACAGGCCGGGTTGGACTGTCAGCCTGAGGATCGGTGGTTAAATATTAAACTTCTGACCGGGAGAAACAAAGAAACTGATTGAAAAACAGGGATTGTCCACACATTCATTTTTAATCCGTAAAGTGCTGAAGTGTGAAACCGACGGGAGCGGCTCTCAGTTTATTTCACTGCTGAATATTTCAAATCGTATCAGACCTTCTGTTTTTTTAAAGTTTGTGATGCAGCTGGAAATTAGCCTCCCCAAGAAGGAATGTGAGCAAATCAGGAATTTACCCCTCAAATACAGCAGAGCCCTATTCCTGCAGCCTCTGGGATTTGGAAAATGTAACGGTCAGTATTGCGGTTTCTGCGCTCTTTCCCATTAACTGTGCAGCCTCGGTTTCTGTGTGTATGCATCCATGCACTTCAAAGCTCAATAACCATGTTTTATTCCATCTCTAATGCCTCACAACAAGAAAATGTCTGTAGTAACAAACCATATTCTTCTTTGAGGTGGAATATCCTATTTTTCTTAAAATCAGTGAAACGGTCTGCCAGCGGGTGATGGGATGGGGATGGGAATTGAGATCCGGTTCCACTTGAGAACCAGAATCGTACGCCTGCGAGCTTATCAGTTCCCTTTTTCAGCGCTGGCGTGGAGGTTTTTCAGCCAAGTCCGAGCACCAGAGAAGGGGAGATATGCAGGCACGTCCTCCATGTTTGCCCTTCTCCCAGTGACTGAAAAAGCAGTGGTTTGCTAGAGCGTAGTCAACAGGATGTCAAACACTGGAAGAGGGGAAAATACAGAGGTGCTTTTTGTGTATTTTAAGCTGCGTTGATGCTTAAAACATGTGTAGGCCTGCTTTTTCCACATAGACAATTGATCAGGAATCAACAAGGGAATCAATAAAGAACTGGACTGATAAGCAGAATTGATAATGGCATTGATACAATGAAATGTTATCATTTCCCAACCCTAGTGGGTGAAACAGTGTTTCCATCTAATGTCAACTTATTTCAAAGGGGAGTTGAGTAACCTGTCAGAGGAAAGTTGTCAGGAACTAAGGCAAAAATAGCTTTGTTTTTAGACAGATACATTTTGGAAATTAATTTTGATAAGTGATTAATCATTTTAGTCATTCATCAAGTAAAAATAACCAAACATTTATTTGTTAGAAGCACTAAGAATGACTTTCTTTTCTTCATTTATATTGTTCTAAAATGAAAACTTTGTTTTTGTTTTTGTTTTTGTTTTTGGCTGCTGGTCAGACTAAGGAAGCAATTTATAGACATCACTTTGAGCTCTGATCACCTCCCAGGAGACTTGGCTTTATTCTCCACACTCCAGAGATCAAACAGTCATTCAGACAGTTGAATACTATAATTGATCGATTAATTGAAAATGAAAATAGCCATTAGTTGCTGGCCTAATCGGATGGCAGACACAGTACCTGCACCAGCATCTCTTTTTTTCTCCCAGTCGATCGCCCCACCTCAGGCAGGGGAGCGAGCCAGCTGACCGGACAGAAGCATCTGGTGAAGAGGTGATACTTCACATCACCGTGCTAATCAAAAACTGCTCTGGCATTGGCTGGTTTGGCTGGAGAACAGGCACTTTTTTAGCATTTGTAGATAACGTGTGTGGTGCGCTCGCAGATCTGTGCTGCATGGCTGGGCAGCTGAAAGGGCCAGGAGGTGCCGAGATTTGGTTCCAAAACAGAGTTCAGGCCAGAAAGGGAGCTCCCGGAGCCAGGAGCCTCAGCTGCCGGCCAAGTAACCGTTGAGTCATCGATACTGATCAGAGACCCCATCACCCCCCTGCAGATATATGATGGTCATTCTGTGCACTGGGGCAGTAAAACCCTCTCTCACTGCCCCTTTTGATAATATTTCTCAAACCCATTATCGTCAAACAAGTGCAGCCATTATCTCAAGATGCTGTCACTCAATTGTAGAAAGTAAATAAGTGGCACTCCACAAACCCCTGGCTGTGTGTGTTCCTCCATGGACTGGACATTACACTGACAACCTGCACTCTGCGTGCGTGCATGAGTGTGTGTGTGTGTGTGTGTGTGTGTGTAGCGTGAGTGCCCTCTGGCTTGGGACACATGCGTCGTGGAGCCAGTGGACTGTCCACGGTCCACACGAGTCCCTGCATGTGAGTGTGACAGCCCAAGGTCCCAAAGCATGACGCACGCCTCTGTCCTGTGTGTTGTGTGTGTGTGTGTGTGTGTGTGTCTGTGTGTCTGTGTGTGTGTGTGTGTCTTTGCCTATGCCTTCTGGAGGTAGATTTGGTTACCATGGTGGCTTTGTGGGTGGAATGGCTGTTTATGATCATGTGATATGAGAGAGAGAGAGAGAGAGAGAGAGAGAGAGAGAGAGAGGGAGAGGGATTGAAAGGGAGAGATCAAATAAAACAGGATGTTACGGAAAAAGAAAGCTGAGGAGAATCCAGCCAGGAAACAGAGAGAAAAACAAACGGTGTGACATGAAGAGAGCAGGATGGGGGGATGGAAACAATGTGATGGAAAAGATGTATGAGTAGATAGATAGATAGATAAATAGATAGATAGATCTGGGTTTCCATTAGCCAGGAATTACCATTTTTTGTGTCAAAAACAGTGAAAGTCTCACCGCTTATAATAAAAAATAAACCAAAACCTGTTTTCTAATTTTACTGAGATTTACTGTCAACTTTATTCTCAGTTATTGTCTGGACTTCTCAGATTGCAGTGATAAAAGCAACAGAGGCAGAACGAGTCAGCTTCTGAGACAGCCAGAGCTGAATAATTAATTAAAATAGTCTCAAACTCTCAATATGGCCAAATCCCAGGAGCTGCAGATTTTGGACAAAGGTAAAATGTATGATAAAATATCACTATAATATAAAGAGTATTGTGGTGCTCCAGAGATGCTCTGGACTGTAAACCACAACCTCCAGATGTAAGAAAACATGTTTGTTGGGTTTGAGCCAACCTCAGCAAAAAGCACATCATCATTTTAATAGTTTCAGTGGAAATTAAAATCCTGATGCAAAATAATGATCCCCACTAAAACTGTCAGTCATATCACATCATCTGTGAAAAGAATTGCAATGTGATTTTACCACCATTTCGTTTAGCTGACGAACACCCCACAAGTCATTTTCCCATAAGAGAAAATATCAAAATGTCACTATCAAAAACACAGAACAGCGCAGCGAGACAAATATATTTATATATTTATA
Organism: Myripristis murdjan; assembly: GCF_902150065.1. Taxonomy (NCBI): domain Eukaryota; kingdom Metazoa; phylum Chordata; class Actinopteri; order Holocentriformes; family Holocentridae; genus Myripristis; species Myripristis murdjan. Next base: position 4,507,811 of record NC_043999.1, on the reverse strand, counting down.
TTTCATGCTCATTTTTGCGGCGTTTAACTCGTTAATATGATGCAAAAAACGTCCAGCACCAGTTTTAAAACAGCATTTGGATGTAGGCTACTAAAATATATAAAAATGCTGTAAACATTCAGGTTGTATAAGAGAAGCAGCCCTACGGTGGCTGCAGAGGGATAAAAAGGTCCAAATACAGAACTAATACAGAACAACTAAAAGGTATCAGAACAGGCCGTTCTAACAGATAGATAGATAGATACTTTATTCATCCTAAAGGAAATTCACATAACAGTGTCTCCGTTTGACAACAGGTTTTGTGAGGAATGAGGGAAAATCGATTCATTAAAGTATTGCAATTCTTTTTTTTCTTTTCTTTTTTTTTTTTTACGACCTAAGGAATCCAGTGGCACCGAACATGCTGGGTTCTCGGCAAGGCGACTAAATAATCGCTCCAGAGTTCGGCTACATTTTGGCGAGGGGAAAAACTGGCACGGCCATTTCCAGTGGAGGGGTCCCTTGACCTCTGACCTCCAGCTGTGTGAATGAAAATGGGTTCTCTGGGCAGCCACGGCTCTCCCCTTTGCAGACACGCCCACCTTCTGCTAATCCCATGCAGTTTGGGCCACAGACCCTGCAGTCCACATGTGTTCTTGTGGCCTGTTGTAAAATGGTGTGTGTGTGCAGACTGGGGCCTAAACCGTCTTGGAGCTGCATCAGTTGGCTTTGACTGGAAAGCTGATTCAGTGAGCCACATTTAATTCATATGTGATGATGTTAGCCCCTATAGGAACCAGAGGATAATTCGAAAAACAAAACAAAAAAACCCCCCGCAATAAATCACAATATTGAATTGCAATACTTGTAGAATCACAATAAGTATCACAATACATATTGAAATGGCACCCAAGTATCGCGATAGTATCGAATCAGGAGATAAGCAAATCGACCCAGCTCTACTTTTTGCCAACCAAAACCCTTAGATAGATAGATAGATAGACAGATAGATAGATAGATAGATAGGCAGATAGATAGATAGATAGATAGGCAGACAGATAGATAGATAGATAGATAGATAGATAGATAGATGTGGCAGTGGGTAGAAGTGTTCACAAGGTGCTTGATTGATTAGGATAAAGTGGGTAATAGTGCTGTTTATTGTGATTGTGATGTGTGTGTGTGTGTGTGTTTTGTCAAGAGTGTCTGGCACTGCATGCGAACCTCACGTATGTGCACACACACACACACACACACACGCACATGGAATCAGAAGGGCTCTGTCTGCGTTGAGGTCAATTCTGTGCTAAACCATTTTAACGCTGTGAAAACCTCCTGGTGATGTTTTCCACCTTCCTGTCTGCAGTAGTAGTAGTAGTAGAAGTAGTAGTACTAGTTGTAGTAGTAGTAGTTTGGTGTGGTGTGCAGTAGTTTGGTGTCTCGGTTTGTTTTGGCCAGTCGTAGGCGAGGTACCGTCACATCCAGTCAGAAAATCTCTCAGCGATCTAAAACATCAGGTTTTGCTGTCGGCCCCCTCACAATCGAAGAGAGAAGCCTTCTTCTTTCCAGAGCTGCCATTTTGCACCGACGTTCAACGCTCATACAGCCTCGATAGACCAGAATGCAATGCGGCAGCCTCAACAGACCACGATGCAATGCAGCAGCAAGACAAATTCTGAATAATGGGCGCCGGTCACTGGAAAATCAAAGAGGATGAGGCGGGTTCACTGGAGCAATAAAGAGAACGAGAAGAAAAGGAGAAAAGCAGGTGTGATGTGTTTACTGCAGACGCCCCGCGCTCCAACCTGCAGGAGTGTGTTTTTTCACCGCGCGGCGTGTTAGAGAGTTTTCAGCTGCTCAGACCTTGTGGCTGCACGATCCCAGCAGCCGGAAAAACTCCAGTCTCCAGTCGGCTGCTATCGATTCCCTCTCAGCTGTGTGCCATTAAAACAGCCGAGTGTCAGGGAGCAGGGAGACGAGGCAGAGAGGAGAAGGAGAAAAGTAATTAGGCTGCCAATACAGCCTGGCATCTCACACACACACACGCACACACACGCACACACACACGCACACACACACATGCAGATAACACACACATATGCGCACACCCTGGTAGGTATCATTAGCCCACTTCTCACATCTGACGCTGAAAATCCAAGATGGCTGCCCAGGCCTTCTCCAGGAGAACGGTTGCTAGGCAACTCCCTCCCTGCTCTGCTGCGCTGCGAGTGGAAGATGGCGTCTCCCCACGGACCGTGCGTGTGTGTGTGTGTGTGTGTGTGTGTGTGTGTGTGTGTGTGTGTGTGAGTGTGTGAGTGTGTCAGAAAGAGAGGAGAACCAGGAATGTTGTCATGCTGCGGTTGATCTGCAGAAAGGCCTCAATGAGATAACACACACACAGTCTCACTCGCACACATTTACACACACACACACACACACACACACACACACACAGAAAATATTTGAGAGCAGTGCAGATGAGCAGATTGGACCCAGATGTTCTGGCCGTTCTCCACAGTCAGATTGTGAAATACATACTCTGCTCTATTTCCTTCTCACTGTCTGTCTTATTTAAGATCTATCTATCTATCTATCTATCTATCTATCTATCTATCTATCTATCTATCTGTGTGTGTGTTTACCAGTCGCTCAGTCACTCGCTGTGTGTGTGGGCAGGTTTTGCATCATGAATTCTCAGATACCTGGCCACCTTGCTTTCCTTTCCTTCATTCTGTTTTCGAGCCACGTTTCATTCACTCTCTCTGTTCTGCTCCTGTGTTTCTCTCAGTGAAACACACCCTCCTCCCAGACTTCACAGGTTTACTGTAGACCTGTTTCCAGACCTATTTGTCGTTCTTCTTCTTCTTCTTTTGCATTTATACCATTGTATTGATAAAAAAAAAATCATTTTGCAGTATTTTTTTGCTCAGTGTGTCTGACTTTCCGCCAGGTATTCTGCAACACGGTGTAGAGAGCTGACTGAAAAAATCTTTCTCTTTAGGAATCGACTCTTCTGGAAATTGGATTTTGCGTTTGCAACAGCCAGTAGTGAGACATTCTTCAATGGGTTTTCGATAAACTGCTCAGCCCTGGTTTTATTTGTAGCACAGATTCACAATTTCTTTCCTCAAGTGCTGCTTTCCAAAACCATCTGCGAGTACGAATTGTAGCATCAGTCTCTTCGCTGGTTGTTTACTGCCAAAAGGCAAATGTGTAGCGAAGAAAAAGGTCCTTATTGAGCAAGTTAATTTGCATCATATTCACCCCACCCCCACCCCCACCCCCAAAACAAGTAAAAAATCACAAATGAGGAAAAAAAGCGAAATGATCCGAGGCTACTGGCAGATTTCTTCATTTATTAGAGGAGGAACAGGATCTTAGCCTGAGTCAGTGCTGGATTAAATTTCTTGCTATGATGAGCACTTTTCGCTGCGCACATCCCTCAGCTGACTGTTTGTAATGTCTTACAAAGCATATCACCACCGCAGCTTGCACTGTTCTCTCCTGAATTTGTCTCTCTGCTGGATGGGAGTCGGTGTCCCATCGCCGGTAAGTCAAGTGTCTCTGTGGCAATCAAAGGAGAATCAATAATTAGCGAAGTGACGCGAGCCAGTTTAACAGCATTTAATGGGGACAAACGAGGAGATATTAGCCCATATTAGCCCTGCTGCGAGATCCCCGGGGTGCCGAGATTGACGAGTGTGTGTGTGTGTGTGTGTGGGGTTGGGGGGGGGGGGGGTGTCAGCGGTCGCCTAGGCAGCGAAAACCCCCCTCCGGGATCTTAATGAGCTTCTCCATAACTGGCCGTCCACACTGACCTCTGTCTCTGTCTTGTCTGTGCTCGAGTCTCCGCTGCTGTCACCGCCACGAGTGTCTGTCCCTGCAAATCACCGAGTCCCGTGTTCAGTCCGACGCCGTGTCGCGTCCGATCGGCTGAGAAACTCTGCCATACAAGAACCATCCCACTGCAGCTCCAGGAGATAATTTTTCCATCCAGCTCATGAGTCTTTTCAGTTGTCTGTTGGAAACACTTGGTGTCTGGTAGCTCCTGCACAGGAAGTGATGCGTTTCCGGTCAGTTTGGAATAAAGAGAAGAAGAAGAACTCGGTAGGTCGTTAGCATGAACAGACAAAAAATTCCCCTTTTCCAGCTCAGGAACGCCTGAGGAACTGGTACCCCAAAACCCGAGGCAGGACTCACTGAGCCCGCGGGGCCTGACTGGGTGGAGTTTCACTGCTGAACATCTCTGATTGGCTGGAAACAGCATCGTCCATTGAAACTGAGGGGGTAGAACAGGTGTGGGCCTTTCATCCCGAGTTCCTCCAGGTGGCTCACCTTGCCAAGGCAACAGCTGTAGCATCACTGACGTCACCGCGTCGGCAGCAGAGTTTGTTTGAATAACTTTATTGAAACTTCCATCGTGACAAAACCAGCACCTGCTGTTGGGTGGCTCTCTGTGACACGGGGTCGCAGCTCACAGCAACAACGAACGGGAGAATTAAAGTTAACGCAAAAAATTAGATAGATAAATAGATAGATAGATAGATAGATAGATAGATAGATAGATAGGTATACTTCATTAATCCCAAACTGGGAAATTCACACGTTGCAGCAGCATCATCAATAAAAAAAACATAAAATAAAATTTAAATCAAGAAGTATATACAATAGAGACTCAAATTAAGAAGTATATACAATAGAGACTCGGCTTTTAATTAATTAAAAGCGTCTGTGTGCTGATAAAGTTAAGATGTAAAAATTATGGGAAGCTAATGCATATCCTGTCTCAGACTAACGTTATTATTAGTTAATTAGATGTGAGCTAACTTAATCCTAATTAGCTGCACTGTTGTTACCAAGATTGAATAATGTTCAGGCAAAGCTCTAACAACCCAACAGGTAAGACTCAACTCCTCCCAAAACATTTATTTATTTATTTATTGATTGATGTATTGAATCAGAATCAGAGCCCCAAAATGATTTTCACAATTTTTTATTCATTTTCTTGTGAAAGCAGAACTTGTCTCCGTTAGCCGGGCATCAGTTCTCCCGACAAACTCCTCTGCCGACGCCGTGACTTCAGCTGAACGGTTGTGCAGCGGTTGCCACGGCAACGGGAACCACCCGGAAATGATTTGCTGTGAACCAAAGGCCCACACCGCTCCTGCTTATCCAGTTTCTATGGCATCATCTCTTTCGTTGCGCAAACAACTTATTTAAAGATTTCTCTATCAAGAGATTTGGCTGGTAATTGATTAGTTTGGGACTTCATTCCCTGTTGAGCTCGGTTACTTGAAAGCATTTTCCGCTTTTCATTTCTACTTTTTCTAGCGGCCCTATTGCATTTTTTGACCTCTGTGAGTCTATTTCCACACCCAAATACAAGATCAGAGTGATACAGCAGTAAATAAGCATGCACATCTTCCATATTTACTGTTTTATTGTTGCCAGTCACACGCAGAGTGGCCAGACACTGCCCCCTTATTTGCATTACGTTGGTTATCCTTGGGTTTCGTTGGAAACACAAACACATCAGAGGTTAGGGTGCTCGCTTTGCCCCAGCGCCCTCTGGTAAGAACAAGGCGCTTCCATCCTGCAGCTTTTTGGCAGACAAGACGAAGACCTGGTTGTCAAAAATTAAATTACAAAACAACTAACGTGCTGATGAGCCTTGAATTTGATTTTGCACAGTCAGGCACCAGCGTCTTGAAAACAAGGCAAAATAAGCGAGATCGCTAGAATGAAAAAATTGTTCAGACAGATCGATTTGCATGGGAAACCAGTCGCATTATCTCAGCTCGCTGGCTGATTTTTTCCCCCCATTTGCTTTAAAAAAGGAGAGATTTTTCGACTCAACACCTGATTAGATGCCGTGTTAAGACGTGTGATGCAGAACGGCTCTGTTCATGTCGCTGATGTTACTGCAGGGACATGTGAACAGCTCAGTACATGGCAGACAGGTCAGGGATAACAGGGGCTTCATATTCTTTGTGAAGGGGAGTTTAGCTATCACAAACAGATATTCAGCCTCTCTCTCTCTCTCTCTCTCTCTCTCTCTCTCTCCCTCTCAGCTGTTTCCATCCAACTGTCAAGTGAATTCCCAGAAAAATACTGACATGTGAAAAATACACTGGTAATTAGGTGCATTTCCATTAGTTGGGCCGAGGCGGACAGAAGTAAATAAAACACGTCCACCAGAAAACTGGAGGGAATCTTCCAAGAATTGATTCGTACCGGCCAAGTTGTTTTCTTTCTTTTTTTTTCTTTCTTTCTTTCTTTTTTTTTTTTTTACATGTTTTTGTTGTCGTCGGTTTTGTTTGTCATGCTTCATGCTTTCATCTGAAGACATGCTTGATCATATTGTAGCGCCCAAGCTAATGCTCATACAGCTTATATATGTGCTATATATGTTACCTAAACATGTTAAGAACAACGAGGGATTGGTATTGTTTGGATTTTACCGATAACCTTTATTGATTAGAAATGCATTGATGTGGAATTTCAAGGCCGATAACGATACGATAACCAATAACATCACTCTTGCACAAAAATATTTACTAGTTAATTTTCCTACTGTCGTACAGTTTTTGTAAACAAATTGCAGTTAATGCAAGAAAGTCCATTTTAATGACATTTTTCTGTTCATCTTAAAGTGTGAACAGGCGCTCCCCACACACATTAAACATGATGCACCATGAAACACCCAGCATACAGTGTCTGTTTAAAATAGCAGTGTCTAATGACAGCCAGTCAGAGCAGATAAACATTAAATGAATTACTAGAAATAAAGAAAGTGACGGCAAAGAGCTGCAGAATCAGACCTTCAGCTGTTGTAAGAAAAGGCTCCATGTTATCGGATGTAATTACCGGCTGAAATTCCATTATCAGAACAATAACACTAATCGAGTTATCTCGTTTATCAGAGGATAATATATTGGTCACTGCTACATTGTGCATTATTGATACTACTTATTGATACTGAGACTTGTTGTATTGATATAATGCTCGATCACACATCACTAGATATTAGTACTTTTGATATTTGTGATTTCCGACCAAGCATGTGCCAAGCTGTTTTCTCTGTTAATAACATTATGTTTGTTTTTTATGAACATCGAGTTCTCTCTGGTTGGCTGTCAGGTCAGTGCAGCACAACAGAGATTCATTTCAAACTCAGAATTGATCCAAAATCATTGTGATACGTATTGGAAAATAGTGTGATGATACTGATTTCAGTCATATTGCCCATCCGTGTGTAGCACCAGGAACCCCTGACATGTGATTTCTTTATCCACAAAAAAAAAAAGTTTACATTGAAAACAAGCATGTAAGACATGGTTGTTGTTATTTATTTTTAATTTTTATTTTTTTCCTTATTGCATTTGTTCCCTTTCAGCTTTTCTAATTCAGTACATCACAGTTGGCCACAACATTGAGGTTAAAAAAAAGAAAAAAAAAGTACTTGGATGGAAACCAAGCAGCCGTCAGTCAGCCTCTCACTCTCTATCGATCTCTCTCTCTCTGTTTGCAGGGGACATCACTCAGAAGGGTTATGAGAAGAAGAGGTCCAAGCTGATCAGGGCCTATGTCCCACATGCTGGAGGTAACTTAGCAACCTCTGACCCCGCCCCCCACGCTTCCCCCCTCCTCCCCCCTAGCTAAAATATTCCCATACCACCGCTGGACTATCGATCTGGCGTCATGACAAATACGGTTGCGATGATACTGTACTCCACTCTATCGATTCAGTCTCCGGCCGCCACCATTAGTGAATGTAGGTTAAGGCTCCCCAGAGCTCAGCTTGGGCCTGCTCCTCTGTACGTACTCTGCCGTCCTGTAGCTCCACAGGCTCCACACACACACACACACACACACACACACACCTCATCCAGCCAGTAATCTGGGTTTTATCGTTGGTTTTGGGATGCGGGATGCTAGGGGATATCCTGATTCTGTCAACATGCAGCAATACAGTTATCACATTATTTAATTTTGTTTTATTTTGGAACTTTTATTATTACTATTGTTTCATTTTTGGAAGATGGAAAAATCATTTTCCTATCAGATCAAATCATCTCCATTGTTTTTTCTTTTTTTTTTTTTTTTTTTTCTGTATCTATCGCTTTTGTGAAATGTGTATATATGTGTGTACGTGTGTGTGTGTGTGTGCGTGTGTGTATGTATGTGTGCGTACGTTCGTGTATGTGTGTGTCTGTCCGCCTCTGTGTAGGTATGGAGGGGCCCATGTCTCATCGGGCCCCCCTCGGTCCTCCCTCTGCGTCCCGTTTCCACCGGCGGCGAACCTCCGGCACGAGGGACGAACGCTACCGATCAGGTACTGAACCTCACAAGACAACACACACACACACATAGACACACACACACACATCTAACGAGCTAGCAAGACTAGTCGACTAGCTGGACAAACAGCCAGGCAAAGCGATATTACTGCAGCTGGGTAAGCAGTGTGTGTTTCCTCCTCTGGCATGTGCAGGTCTGATGCTCTTGCTATTTTAGGACGAGCCAATCCCTGAAGCAGGAGGCTTAAGGAGAAAAATTATAGCCTTTAATGGATGTGATTTACAACGTGAAGTACTTCAATCATAACATACTAAAGTAAAATTACTGACCTCGACAAGTACACAAAAGCTAAGCTAAGTTCCAGTTAACACCAGTCAGCTTGGATCCAGTCAATAAATTACGGGCTGGAAGAAACGCGGGGCATTTTGAGAAGGGAAAGTTTGTGGCGACGCTGTAATTAGGCTCTTTCTCACCCGCCACTAACACAGGGAGGACTGACACCAGCTCACCCGAGCAGATTGGGACTTTCTCAGAGGCTCAGAGTGTCTCTCACTGGTGGAGTGAAACCTCAGTGGGCGGAACCACAGGACCACAGCTTTTCTGGTTAGGTAACATTCGACTGAAGCCAAATGAAGAAGCTGAGAGGTTAGAGAGGGAGGACGCCGATATTATGAAGTTCTCACAGCTGACTGAAAGATACAGCGCCTCTCGTAGGCCGGTCACTGTCGAGAAATCTTCATTATCCTGCAGCCAGCGGAGAAAAAACACACAAATCAAACCTATAAAAAGACAGCACATCCAAGAGTGCCGCAAGCGCCGCGCTGTCGATGATGCACTTTGATGTTCTGTCGTCTTCGCAGGTTTGGAAGTCGCTGCCTCCCGTGCTTTATTTATTTATATTTGTCCTGCGCTCCTTCCCCTGCCCACTGAGGTTTAACTCAACCAATGAGATTTATTCCTGCCTCCAGAGCCGCTCTGCCTCCAAGTAACATTTATATAACCAAATCTACTTAATCTGCTTGATTCAAAGTGTCCTGCCCCAAAACAAAGCCAAGTTAAGTAGAACAATGAACACAGGAAGGTGCATTTCTTCTCTCTCAGCAATACTGAAAACAACACGGTCTGAACTGCTGTAGTTCTGCAGGAGGCAGGTTAGGTGTTGTGTGGATTGGTGCAATATGTCTCTGTGTGTGTGTGTGTGTGTGTGTGTGACAGAGCCAGCTGATTCTTTTCCCTGTCATCTTTTTTACATCATGTCGTGTGTGTGTGTCTCGCTGAGCAGACGTCCACACCGAGGCAGTGCAGGCCGTGTTGGCGCGGCATGTGGAGAGGAAGGTGGCCGTGCCCATGCCTTCCAAAAGACGCTCGCTCGTGGTGCAGACCTCCATGGACGCATACACGCCTCCAGGTGAGAGACGCACACAACTGCAGTCCACCTCCACACACCACAAAAAACTGTTTATTGATCTGCCGCCGAGTCCAGAGGTCTCGTCTCTATTGCTGAAACGATTAGTTGATTAATCGATTAATCATCGTACAGAAGAGCAATTTAAATTTTAGATAATGTTGTTGGTCTGTTGGTCAGACGAAGGAAGAAATTTGAAGACATCACTTTGTGCTCTGGTCACCTCCCATCACACTTTTTTGATGGACTAAATGATTAATTGATTAATTGAAAAAAATAATCCCTAGATGAATCAGCAATGAAAATAATAAGAAATTCTGCCTCCATTCATTTCGGTTGCAGAAAAGAAAAAGAAAAAAGCAGAAAAAAGTGGAACTGCACTAGAGACGAGTGAATTATCTGACTCTGTAGGCAGATCCTTCATATAAAACAGATTTTGTCAGTTTGTCCTAGATTATATGAGCAGCTAAAGTCATATATTCTGACTCCACACACACACACACACACACACACACATTGCATTTGCATTACATTTTAAGTATTTAATCTGATGCTTTTATCGAGAGTATAGCACTTATTAGAGTACGTTTAAATACGTGAACCACCAACATTGCAAGCTGACAAGATCAAGGGTCAAAATCACAAATGGAGGAAAATATTCCTGTGTCTCAAAAATATTTATGTCTGATAAAGAGGGAGCAGAAGGGAAAAAAGCTAGGGAAAGAGGAGGAAATTGCTTTTTCTTACTTCTCACATCTGAGCTAACAGTTTCTCTCTCTCTCTCTCTCACACACACACACACACACACACACACGGTGGTTATCTGAATTGAATTTGGTTGCACTGACCCCGCAGAGGCCACCCCGTGCCCAGACAGGATTATGTTGTAATGCTTGTGTCAGTGGTTCTCAGCGGCACTCATTTCACCAAAAAATTGCAAACATGCAAATTGACTGAGGCAAACTATTGATAGCTTGAAAACAGCACAGAAAGCCTCGCAGTGTCGCAGTGACACCAAGAGGGCCGCTGAACGTTGTAGTCTGCTTATGTGAGCCCGTTAGCCTCACCTTGGAGGAAACACACTGCTCTGTGCGCTGTGTGAACACACGAGCTTTGCTGAAATGGGATAATTAAGGATAATCTGACCTTGCCCTTTTCCCCATGAGCTCGCAGGATTGAGCATGATCAGAGTAAATATAATAACTTTGATTTTGATTGGGTTTTAATGAAGGAAATGTATTCAATTTGCTCACAAATTAACTTGCTTAGCATTTGAGCAACTTCTTGAGGAAATCTGACGTCAGGCCATAGGAGGAGGAGGAGGAGGAGGATCACTCCTCGTGTAATGTACTGTGAGCACTTTTAAAGCCCTGACAGCACTTTAACTGGATCAGGAGGGTCAGTCCACCACTGAGCATCCAGGAAATGGCCAGTTAGGTTAGGTGAAGGTTAAACTGCGGCAGCATTACGGTTAGAGACAGTATGAAGGTGTCTATTCATGTTTAATGAATTAAGTCTTTTCTGTTAACACTGACTAAAGGTTACTGAGCCTCCTGAGGCCTGGCCCTCTGCGTTCATATATATATAATCATCTAATTCTCAGAGCCTGTACAAATGAAAACCAGTGAATTATAGTCCCCTAGTTGAAACATAGGATCATCACTTTGAGATAATAAAATGTAAAACTCTAAATTAAATATATTCGTCATCAGTCACTGCTGATTTCAAATAAATTGAGACAGGTTTGTTTGCAGACGGATTCTGTGAGGATTTCGAATAGCAGTGACTGACCTGCTTTCGGTTCTATATATAAATATATATGATATGGTCTGACTGTGATAATGATGCATAGACTTCACAACGGCCCTATAATTATCTTTCAGTCTTTCAAATCCATAATGTAGCCCACTCTGAGCAGTGTGACAGAACCATTTTAATGAAGCCGTTTGAACGGTGCGCCTCACTGTTAAAGACCCATTACGTCTTAGAGAGATTTTCATCAAGCATTTAAACAGTAATATTGTGTACTTACAATCCTTTCCCACATCGATTAACACAGTAGAATCAGGCCATTGTGTAATATTACAAGCTGTAATTTTGTTCAGCTAGGGGTTTTGTGTTGTGTTAGCGTGTAAAGACAGGTTTTGACCCTAAATAAATCTACTTAAAATTATGTTATGCTCATGTTTGTACGAACGTTTCTTTCCTGTTAACATACAGGATAACAGCCCTCTAACTCGTATTTAAACGATGTTAGATTGTAATTTTGTTATAAATCGTGTTTTTCTGAGCTGCTGACACTTAAAAGTGCTGTGGAGGGCTTTCAGGTGACGTGACACACCTTTCAGCAGCCAAATTGGAGGCTGTTTTTGAGCCACAATGGCTGTAAAAAGTCAGAAAAGAAGCAAATAGATAATTAACTAGCTCTGCTAACTTGGCTTGCAATGTTGTTGTTCAACTCAACTCAACTCAAACTTAATTATAGAGCACATTTAAAACAACCGGGGTTGACCAAAGTGCTGTACAGATTAAAAGCAGCACAGATGATAGCAATAATTACAATAAATAAAATAAATACTAAAAAATACAAAAATAAAATAAAATAAAATACTAAAAATACATAAACACAGTACTATAAAAGAGAATAAAACAAATTAAAATTAAATTAAAAAATTTGCCAATAGTCCACTTAGACTCGATTAAAAGCCAGGGAGAAGAGGTGTGTTTTTAGCGAGGATTTAAAAACCTCAATCGATCCCGCAGAGCGGATGTGCCGGGGCAAATTGTTCCAGAGCCTGGGGGCCGCCGCCACAAAGGCTCGGTCACCTTTGGATTTTAGTCTCGTTTTAGGGGTGACCAGTAACAGTGTTCTGGCAGGGGTGTGGATATGAAGGAGCTCAGTCAAGTACTGGGGGGCCAGGCCATTGAGAGCTTTAAAAACAAACAACAAAATTTTAAAATCTATTCTAAACGCGACGGGGAGCCAGTGCAGCAAAGTGTGTGAAGTTGTTCTCACATTTGATTGGCACACTATCTGGAGGTCCAGTAGAAGCTGGTATTAGCATGTTAACAGTAACGTGACGAGCCTGCTCGCTAGTTTGTTCAGGTGAGCTTCCCTCTGTTCCAGGGCGCTGGTTTCTGTGGCTAGCCTGTTGTTAGCAGGCAACAAGCTAGCCATGGAAAGTCTTGCCTTGCAGCAGCAGTAAGGTTAACTGAGCTGACTCTTGTCAAGCTGTTTTGGAGTAGAGACAAGCTAACCTGCATTTGGAAAAAAAAAAAAAAAAATAGCCTACGTTATCACACCATTCACTTTAACCCATACTGTAAAACATTCTTAATTTGACCCACACTGACACCACATTAGCGTGTATATAGTGGATATAGCCATAATCTGCACAGCTAAAGCCTGATTTATGCTCACTCCGGTGTCCACGGTGGTCAGAATCGAGGTCTGTAGCTTTGCACCTCGCAGCTTTTGTAACAACACGGCAGTACGGCGCCGCGGAGGCCATATTGGATAAACAGACGATGATCGGTTGAAGTGCCGTTTCTCGCTGCTCCACGCATGAACCATGAACCATGAACCATGAACCATGAACGGCCCCGAAATGACACCGTGCCGTGCCATGAGCTCCTTGAGCGCTGAATGGAGCATAAATCAGCCTTAATTCTCCTTTCTGGTGCCAGCTTGGTTCCTGGGAGAGTTATGATTCACTCTCTGTTAAATGTTTTCATGTTGCTTCTATATGGACAGACACTGTTAAGCTAAAGTTTGTCTGTTCTGTTGTAGCCTCACTGTGTTTACATGTTCATGCTGTGTGAAGGTCTTCTGTTAACATATAATGGCGGTTACTGACCCTCATTAGGCCTGTCCCCCCTGTGCTCAGACTCGTCGTCTGGCTCAGAGGAGGAGGCGGGGCCTGGTGACGACATGTCGGGCATGGAGCACTGGATGAGCCGCCCCGCCCAGTTAGGCCCCGCCCACCTGGGCTCCACTTCCTCCTCGTCCTCGTCCACGCAGAGCGGAGGCAGCGGCAACGCCGGGAGGCTGGCCGACTCGCTGGCGCACACGCACATCTCACACTCTCACCTGGCGCACACACACCTGGCGCACACACATCTGAGCCAGTCGCACCACCAGCAGAGCCACCTGTCGCAGTCACACCATGGTAAGATGTTATTCCTTCTCACTTGTTTGGCTGAACTGTGTGTGTGTGTGTGTGTGTGTGTGTGTGTGACAGATAGGGCATGTGTGTTTTATCCTGTTAAATTTCCATCTGCAAGTCAAAAGACTGTCATCTGAAATAATTTATTCTTACTGTTGGTGCTCTGTTTATGTTCTAAAAGTGATTTGTCAGTTTTGTTGTGTTTTGTTATCATTTACTGCTGAAATGACCCAGTTTTCCCAACAGGCTCATTAAAGTTTCATCTTACCTTTGCATCTGTGGATGAAATCAAATGTACAGTATAACTTTTTTTTTTTTTTTTTTTTAAATGTATGTGTCCATCCAGGTATCGGCCACCTGTCTTTGAAGAGGAAGGGAGCTCTGAGTGTAGCAGAGAATGGAGGCTCTCTGCGGCGATCCTGTGAGTTTGGATCTGACATGCTGTGGCCGCCGCCCCTGGAGTCGGACGGTAGGTGTTGTTACCTGTTACAGGGCGTCCGCAAGCCCTGACAAACTCTTCAAATGCCTTAAGGACTATAGAAACACTAACTGCAGCTTTAAGTCTTACAGCAAGTTACAGAGGTTTTAAAAATGTTATCTTGGGATCAATATTTTTTTTTCTGAAAAATCAACCCAGTCAAAACTGGTATTGTCATAGATTTAACTTGACAACTTACACTCTGTATCACTAATGTACCCATTTCTTAGATTGATTTTTAGGTTTCAGAAGTTATCAAAAACTTCAATATGTCGGCTTCTTCTGCTGACATATCAAATTTTCTTCTTATTTGTTGGTTTTGCTCAGGAAAACAGTTGAATGTGCCCTATTGTTTATTGACATGTGTTGTCCTCTAACAAGAGCACTGCAGAAAAAAAGGCTTTGAAACGGTATTGGTATTATAAAACCATTCCAGCTACACTTGACCCCATGCACATCTGTGTATCACCAGCATTTACATAATTGTACCGCATAAAGGCTATGAAATATAGTTGGATAATTGTGCTCAGGCACTGTAAAGACAAGAATCTAAACAGGAAAATACAAAAATATGGATGACATCTCTTGTCTATCTGCTTCTCTGTCTGTTTTTCTGTCTACCTCTCATCCTCTGCTCTCTCTCTCCATCTGTCTGCTTCGTTCCGTCTTTCTTCGTCTCCCTCCAGAGAATCACTCGGCCCCCCCGGACGTGACTGGCTACTCGTCGGACTCGTCCCACTCCCACACTGAGCGTCACCACATGGCCAATATGGGAACCATTGCCAGGAACACACAGAAGTACGGCAACGCAGAGCGTATGGAGACAGGAGACGGTAGGCTCATGGCTCCGACTGCGGGAAGTAATGTCGCATCATTATCCAGCTCCACAGAGTGTTTAAGCAATAAAATAAGCATCTCAGCAGTCAGCAGCGAGGAGGTTGGTGCAGGCAGGACCGCTGTTTGGTAGAACTGACCGATGACTGCCTCTGTTTGTCGATGTCACTCCCCTGGACGAACAGATCGAACAGCAAGTGCCACTGTTTACATTCTTCCTCTCGTCTTCAACCTTTACCCATCCAGGGAAAGCTGGCTGAGTGGCGTGCCCGTTGTCAATATCGCTGTGCCTCACAGTCACACGGTCACCCTGCGATAACAGGGAGCTTCCCAGTACAAACACCAGAGTTTATACGGTCATCAAAAAACCTGTAAAAATCTGTAAATTTGACAATAGTCTCTGAGAAGTCATGAAAATCAGACAAAGACACTGTCAGCTCTGTTAAGAATTGATTGACTGCTTAAAAAAAATTACAGGGTGGAGCCAATGTGGCGGATTTCTGTTTTGTGTTCATCCATCATTATGTTTTAGTTTGGTGAAGACAGTAGAAAATAGTTTGTTTGCGTCTGTGAGTAAATATTTTAATGTATACCATAAAAAACTTATTTAGTTGTACATCTGTTACTCATATATTCTAGATGGCTCATGTGTATTATTGGAAATATAGACTGACTTTCACAACACATCTACTGTTAAAACACACCTGTTCAGTTGTGACTCCTGGAAATTAGGCAGAAATTTAAAGAGAATTCATGGAAAAGTAGCTGAAAACCGTGAGTACAAAAAGTCAGTGAACTCTTAATCGGCCAGAATTCAGTTTCATTCCTCAAGAACGTCTAGCAGAAGTTGTTCAGGGAGAGAAGACTGTTCCCTTTCCTATACTATATCTTCATCCAGACTTTCCAGGGCCAGTTACTGTGACACTGAACGATGGAGCAGAATGTGATTGTAATGATGTGAGGATGGACGCCCCAGCCTATAATACAGATTGAGCCAAAGACATCTTCTTACCCATGTGTGTGTGTGTGTTTTTCTTTCCAGGCGTCCCAGTCAGCAGTCGTGTTTCTGCTAAAATCCAGCAGCTTGTGAACACGCTGAAGCAGCCTCGCAGACCTCCACTACGGGAGTTCTTTGTGGATGACTTTGATGAGCTTTTAGAAGGTTAGAAGCTCTTTCTGAATGTCTGTCTGTCCGTCTGTCGCTCCTTGGTCGTGGTTTCTGTCCAGTCTGTAAACCAGGGGATTCATCAAGGGTTCTTTGATGACCTGGAGGGCATGGGAATGTTAGGAACGGTTCCTCACTTGATAAGAATATTACTAAACGGTTCCTTGAAGATATTTAAGAGGTTGATGGAACTACCATGAACCTCATGAACTTTTTTTAAGAAGAGGTTCATCAAGGAACTGTCTTGGGTTCCTCTATGTTTTCAGTCTGAAGAGTCTGTAAAGGAGTGGATCTCATCCCATGCACCATCAAGGCCCTGTTTGTCCAGCCAAGGAGCCGCTCATTTAAATTAGTTGCTGTGGGGTTTTGGATGGAATGAAAACCTGCAGATTCTTGAACCTCAGTGGCACAAAAAACACTAAATCAATAAAACTTTACTTACTTACATAAAGGGGATCCATTGCCTTAAAGGTTCTTTAAAAGCGTTTACGTTTTAGAGTGCACGGGTTTCCTTTGCATGTGTGGAATGACTGTGGAATGCAGGAAGAGAGGATTTGGAAAGTTCCAGATCTTGGTAAGTTTGTAAATTGCAATTAAAAAAAAAAAAACAGTATGGAAAAGTAGGGGAAAATATTGCTTTACTGCTCCAGTATACATACGACTGCACATTCCCTGTGGTTTCATCTCGCATAGTCTGATTCGTGCCGCTGTGAGCCATATTCTTCACTTAAAGAGTGGTATAGTATCGTTGCTAGGGCAAGATGAACACCAAAATCTTCAAAATCATATTGAAAAAAAAAAATTCAAATCAAGAAATTCTGGTGTGAAATTTTGACTTTGAAACTGTGAAGTAACCCTCACTTTAAGGGTCTTTCTAGATAGTTTCTGTACACCTGCCGTCTCTTTATTTTGTTGCTGGAACCTTTTATTCTGACAATGAGGTTTTTTTTTTTTCGGTCATGATTATTGGTACATTTTACAGTGTGTTGGAGATAATTTTGCCCAGGTCTTGTGCTGAATTTTCAACACTCGGGAGATGTGTGTCGGCTTTCAGTTGCTGTAAAAGAAATCAAATCGTGCCGCGGTTTGATGAGGCGGTTAAGACCCCCACTCTCTCTGGAACCACATTTTTATGATGATGGCTTAGGGCTGAATCCTACCAAATCCTGCTGTCCCATATCTCTCCTGCCCTGTCTCCCTCTCAGCTTTCATTCTGACCCCGTGGAAAAAAAAAAAGAAAAGATGAATACTGCAGGGAATCAATCGTCCAATCTCTTTTGATGAACAAGTACAGATTATGTGAATTCCCAGGGTGAATTTGTGGCCATGACATAAAGACCTGCTGATCATGTGTATTGGCTCGCTATCTGATCAGCTGCCTTCACCTCTTCTGTGGAGAGTACAGCGTTGTCAAGCCGATAGCATATTAAATACAAAGAAGCCCACAATGTGCTTCATTATCAAATGTGAATGTGTGAATGTTGATGTAGAAAGAATGTAGAAGTAATGCTGCTTTCATGGGACTTGTGAAAAAACAACTGAAAACTGATTTGTGAGAAATAATCAGTGATATGTTCTCTGGAGTTTCGTGGCATTCAGCTCCAGTATAAAGGGCCCCTTCTGTGGTTGCCCTGGTTCAGTTTGGCACCAGATAAAATGCGGAAATCTAAAGTTAGTGCGCTGAACTTTAACAGCGTTATTTCTCTCTGTATCTGCAGTCCAACAGCCGGACCCCAAGCAGCCGCGGCCGGAGGGGGCGGAGATGATGCCTGTGCGGGGTGAGGCGCTCGGCGTGGTCACCAACTGGCCTCCCTCCCTGGAGGCGGCCCTCCAACGCTGGGGAACCATTTCCCCTAAAGCACCCTGCCTCACCAGCCTGGACACAGCAGGGAAGCCGCTCTATGTGCTCACATATGGTAAGCATACACACATCAACATGCACACACACACACACACACACACACACACACACACACACAGAGCTGAGTTAATTGTTTAGTTTATGTATCTGCACAAAGACAAATGTGACTTGAAATGCTTTGATGATCTAGGATTTGAAGCTTTTTCCACCTTTGCGCTCATTTAAAGTTTCTCTGCCAGGTAAATGCCTAAAATGTGACTGTAAAATGTCAATGAAGCGATCAAGAGATAAAAGACAAAAGGTGGTAAAAACCAACAACCGAAACACTGCGAGAATTAAGAGATACAAAATACACTTGAGGAAATTACCCTCCCATACACAGCGTGTGCCTGTTCACACTCACACACACACACACACACACGGAGCACATACCACATATGAATACCACTTGTGTAGTGATCCAATGCTTCATATAAAATACAGGCACACGCATTGACACACACACACACACACATGTTGTACAGAAACTGGGTGTAGCTGATGTTGTGCACCAATATTCAGTGTGAATCAGGCTGGAAAAAGCCCCCAAAGCAACATTTAGACTGGACATCACTGGACACTAAAACTCTGAAACCCAGAAAAACATTATTGAACATTCAAAAGAAAACATAAAATGTGCAAACAAAATAAAATAAAATAAAAATGTAGTGGCAGGTTTTCCTGCCTGTTTTTGCCTGTGTCATATCGACAGTGAATCAGACAGTATGATGGGCCATGTACACACACAGTGGTAACCACATTCTTTTTTACATAAAATAAAAAGGTGAAACAAGTTAAACTTTTCAGATTAACTGTCTGTGATGTTTTTTTATGAGCTGATCAATCATGGCAGCAAATGATGGTGGCAGCTGAGGAAAAAAATCATCGCCGAACCCATCAGTTTCTGTGTTTTTGTCTTTATTCCATGAAATTACACTTGTTCCATAACTCTTAACACTGAACCTCCCAAACTGCAAAATCCCTTAAACCCTTGAAACTCCTCACTTTGGAGGATTTTCTTCTCCTGTCCATGCTGGTGAGGACATTTGGTCCTCAGGCTAAAAGTAAAAGAACACACACACACACACTCATATCCTGTATATACAACACACACGCACACACACTCATATCTTGCGTCCTGCTCCCTGTAGGGAAGCTGTGGTCGCGCAGCATCAAGCTGGCGTACAACATCCTCCACAAACTGGGCAGCAAGCAGGAGCCCATGGTGCGACCGGGGGACCGGGTGAGTCACACTCCAACACACCCACCGCTCGCTCGCTTGTTTTTGCTGCTCGTTGTTAATTTTCTTGTCGGGAGTCCAACACGGTCTATTAATTTTGCAGAGTTGGCCTTGATGGAAACGCCGATGCAAGACTTTCCTTCAGAAACGCTGATTGTTAGTTGATATGTTGTTTTTGTTCCATTGAAGAGTGTAAATTTGTAAGTTTGAGAAGAAAAGTGCTGTAGAAATATAGTCATTACTCTAATGATAACTATTAAATGTCTTCTTTCCCTTCTGCTTGGCAGCCCTCTTTTCCTCCTCTTTTCATCTCCTTTTCTCGTCCATTCATCAAAATTATAGCCGCTGTAGAATAGATGTGAGTTTGTGTTTTGGTGTTTGTCGCCACAGAAAATGTCAAGTGGCAAAATATTTTTGCATGAACAGTTTTGCAGTTGAAAACATCGATAATTACAGTCCAGTTATTACAGTCTTTTAAATCTGAGATGACATTACAATTACTTTAATTTGAATTTCTTGAAGGTTTTAAGGGGTAACGATTCATTTATTGCATCGCTGCATCGATTATTAGTTCTGCCGATCCAGCTGCATCGATCTGCTACGATAAGTAAAGAAGTAAAATGACTTGCCCTGACAATCAATATGAAATGCTTTGAACTGAATCATTCACATTCACCTGGACTTGTATTGTTAATGTCTTCTTTGTGTTATTTTTTTGGTTTACATTTCAGAAGAAAAGGTGTAGTCTCAAATTTAGTCAATGACTTGAATTGTGGTGTACAAACTTGAAAAGAATCGAATTGCTCTACAGAAAAATCAAATGTCCTGTTCTTAAATCGAATCGCCAACTAGTGAATCAAGTTAAGTCTCTGTTAAGCCAAAGATTCACTCCTCTAAGGGGGAAAAGGCTCGTCTGACCAGGAACACCGTCTGCTTTTGACTCGCAAATTATTAAATTATTATGCTCCATTGGAGACGAGACAATGCATGTAAGAGTGTGTATATCTGAATCTTTGCCTTTTTCTCCTCCTCCAGGTGGCGCTGGTGTTTCCCAATAACGATCCGGTGGCCTTCATGGTAGCCTTTTACGGCTGTCTGCTGGCCGAGGTCGTCCCTGTTCCCATAGAGGTGCCTCTCACTCGCAAGGTAGGAAGCTCAGCCCACCCAGCCAAGCAGCAGTTTGTTGGTCGTTGGGTTTTGTCTCTCAGTCCAAAAACACGTCATGCAGAGTCTCAGGTTCTAATCTCACGAGTTGGCGAACAGATCCTCTGTAATTTGTTTCGCAGAGGCGAACAGGTGGCAGGTTATCACAAACTACTTGCTTGTTTACGCTGAAAAAGCTGCACCTTGTAGCAGCATGTCAGCGCCTGGCAGCGCCGCACAGCTTATCAAGCGCACCTCATCGCCTCAGCCACACCAGCAGCCGAGCAGTGCAGCTCTCTGGTCCATGTCCTTTTACATTTCCATTTGACACTCGGCCTCAGAGGGGAAGCAGTCACGACTCCAAGAAACTCAGCTACCAAAGCAGCCACTGAGCTTCTAACATTGTATGTCCTTTAAAAAAAAAGAAAAAAAAAAGAAGACATGGTTGGAAGGTTTCTGTGCTGTTGAATTATTGCTGGCTTAATAAACGGAGTAACAATATCAGATAAATCTGCCTCTCAGTCTGCCTCCTTTTGCCCTTCAGCTGGGACACCTTCACTCGACTCGTGTCTCAAATCTAAACGCCGCGTCGATATCGTGTCCTTGTGTCCTTCACCAGTTGTCTCACAGAGAGCCGTCCTCTCAAGAAAGTGAGTGCAGACAAGTCCTTACTGTTTGAGACACGATCCATCAGGATGCACAGGTTTTGTTTCAAGCAGCTGTGTCCTATAATCTGCTATAAGCTCTCTCAGTGACTGCCAGGCTGCATTCTGACAGCCAGTGAAAATGGCCTAGATCTGTTTTTTTTTTTTTTTTCTCCTCAAATGTGACACAGATCTGATTATTTTATGCCAGCGTCAATTCAGTCTGACATATTCAGTTCTGATTTGGGCCACTTTCGTATGTGGTCCTAAATCAGATATGTGTCTGATTCCTGCTCATGTGGAGCTGTGTGGACGATCATATCAGAATCATGTTTTTTTTTTTTTTCCTCCACTGAGCATGCTCACATCTCTGTCAGAGCGTCAGTATTCATTGACTGTCAGCAGTGGTGGCCAAAACAAAAATGGAGGATCACAGCAACAGCGACAGGAAAGACAGGAGGCTACAAATTTAACAGATGTATGGGAAGATGCTTCAATCCAAGTCCTTTTACGCTTTTGTGCCCTCGGCCTGAAGTGGACTGCCACCACACCGCAGTTACCGCAGCAAACTAGTCAAGAAACGAATGCCTGCTGCACCATTTTATTAATTGTGATGGATTGCTGTGCCAGTGATATCTGCCCACACTGAAGTCAAATATGAGTCACATGCAAGGCAGAAAAAAAGAGGAAAAAAATCAGAATTGGGTCACTTTCGGTGGCTGTGTGAATGCAGCCTGAGGGCTTCCCAGTCATTCCTCCAGGCCAGCTCACCTTATCAATTAACAAATAATCTTTATCAAATTATATTTATCCATAATGAGCTTTGATAAGACCTCTAAGAATATGAAGTGCATTTAAAATTTTTGCCAAGAAATGGTCAAGAAAAAAAGGCCCTCATGTTTTCTGTACAGTTGTCCCTCGCTATACCGCGGTTCACCTTTCACGGCCTCGCAGTTTCGCGGATTTTTCTTTAGTGCAATTTTGCATGCTTTTTTTTTTTTTTTTTTTACTGGACTTATTTTTCTACGAAGGTTTGAACTTTGAGAGTTTAAACAAGAGAGAAAAGTGAGAAAATGTTAATGCCTGTCTGAGAAAAGTGTATAAAGTGTGTAGTGAGGGGTTTTACAGCCTTAAAACATCTAGAATAATTGTAAAAAATAAAGCTGACTACTTCGCGGATTTCGCCTATTGCGGGTTATTTTTTAGAACGTAACTCCCGCGATAAACGAGGGACCGCTGTATACAGGTCACAGAAATTAAACATTTTATTAATGGAAGATCAAGGAATAGTCAGTGAATTTTACATTTGTGGAATATGGGACTTGAAAATTTACACGGTTGTCCCCTGCCCTTCCCCCGCCCCCTTGTACCATCCAATAGGACGCTGGCAGCCAGCAGATCGGATTCCTATTGGGCAGCTGTGGCGTTACCGTGGCGCTGACCAGCGACGCCTGCCATAAGGGTCTGCCCAAGAGCGCAACAGGGGAGATACCACAGTTCAAAGGTGAGAGTAAAAAATCATCAATCATACATCAGTAGTAAAGAGTCGGTGTGTTCTCCACAGGAGGTCTCGTGTTTTATTCACGAGCGTGTGGAAGTGAAGAGTAGTAGTCCTAGTAGAGAGAGTTTGGTTCCACAAAGTGACATTCACCGTCGAAAAATTTGGCATCTACCTCTTAATAAATGATTAGAGACATCAAGTGAAACTGCATTATGATTATGAGTCACCATGAGACATTTGCTTGCAAAATAGTTCTGTCTGTAATGATAGAAGTGTATTTTTTGCCATGTAATGACAGGAATTTTAGATGTCAACCTTTGCCAAATAAATATCTAGAATTTTTAAATTTTTTTTTTTTAAAACACATCCCACGATGGAGCCTTAGTGTAAGACTGTCTTCATTTTTTAGGCTGCATTACCTGTCATCTATTCTGTTTTTCTGCATTACTCTCATTATTATTTTTTCAGTTTTGATTATTTCTGTGTAAACTAAACATGTCCTTTCCCTTGTTCCCTCTGTTCTGTTCCAGGTTGGCCCAAGCTGCTGTGGTTTGTCACAGAGTCCAAGCATCTGTCCAAGCCTCCCAGAGACTGGTTCCCTCACATCAAAGATGCAAACAACGACACCGCCTACATAGAGGTGTGCCGACAGCCCGGTGTACACACAGTTAACCACACAGCATTATGGGAGTTAGGGTTGGCGACGATCGCCTCCACCGTCAGCTTTACCTTCCTGCAACATTACTTTTCCAAACACAGTGCTGCGGCGGAGCTGTTATTGTAGCACCAATGAGTTTTATTTGGTGTGATATAAACGGTGAAATGTCTCCTCTGTTACCGAGTAGCTATCGTCATTAAGTTTATCGATGTGAAAAATCAGTCATCTGTTTGCTGAGATTTTCCTAGTTAACAACATGTCGGCTGGTGTTCTCCTCGCTGATGTTGCTGTAGAGCTCCCGTGTTAAAAACCTGAGCTTTGGAGGCTTGTAGCAGCAGAGTTGATGGGTCTGTCTCAATCGAAAGGGCTAGATGACTACTAGGTCGCAGCCCACGGTGCCCACGCAGGAGGCGTCCGACGTAGGTGCCGATATCAGATTTACCGAAACTAAAAGTTTAGTGAATTGGGACGGTGTAGCCTGTGGAGGATTCCTACGTCATTATTATCGAGGCTTCCCGAAGCGCATTCGACTGATGCAGCGTAAAATACCGAAGTAGGTTTCGGAGGTGTGTCAG
The DNA here is from genome assembly GCF_902150065.1 of Myripristis murdjan. Lineage (NCBI taxonomy): Eukaryota > Metazoa > Chordata > Actinopteri > Holocentriformes > Holocentridae > Myripristis > Myripristis murdjan. The sequence goes on along the minus strand of NC_043999.1, from coordinate 4,483,822 downwards.
TGAACACCTGAGCATGAAACAAACCGATAAGCAGCTTCAACGCTCTCAAGATGGACAACATCGATTCTGTCGTTTTATGTATTTTATTTTATTTTGTCTTCGTGAAGATGCAGAAAATTAAGATAATTGTTACACCTCACAAACTGCAACAGACTATCCCAATTAAAGTAATTGTACACATGGCTACATTGTAACGTACCTGATGCGCTGATGGTTGCTATGGAAACATCATGCAAAATGCCTATCTAACTCATCTAACTAAACTTGCATTTACAGGCGTTGTTCGGATACAGTTAACAGCTAAACCGAATCTATGGTGGTAATTATAGGCATGAAAACTTATCAAAACGTCATGATATAAACATTAAGACGGTCTGAAACAGGCTTCATAATTCCAGCAATGGTGGCTGATCCAGAAATTCAACCGGACCGAAAGGTAACCTGAGAAGTAGGCTGTAATGTCGGCCGCGAAGCATCGTGGAGGTGTTTCCTGCAAATTAGTCAAAAACAGGCTGGATCTGTGGGCTGCATTTGCAGGACCCTGCGCAGTAAAACTGAATTGGGACTGCACTTGTCACGCCGCCGTGACGTAAGCAGCCTACAAATAGGACCTAGGTAGCGTACAGCCTTTGAATTGGGACAGAGCCGATGTGTCAAAGTCCACGGCAGGTCAAGAGGCTCCATCTATTAGTGTTTGATGAGCTGAGTGGAGGAGAACAGCTGTCAATCAAACGGGGGCGGGGGAATAAAACAGTGCAAGTGTGGATAGAAAGGACTTAAAACTCTCACAGTTACAGGATGGTTTCTACACGCAGAGATGACAATAAAAAAAGAGAATATATTTCAACCGTCTTTGGTCCTGAAATATGACATATGTTTTTTTTTTTTTATTTTGTGCTGCTAACTTGTTGAACACGTCCGCTCTGCAGTCTGTCCCTCTAATCGCTCTGCTCTGTCCTCCCAGTATAAAACCTGTAAAGATGGCAGCGTGCTGGGAGTCACAGTGATGAGGATCGCTCTGCTCACACACTGCCAAGCCCTCACCCAGTCCTGCAGCTACACCGAGGGTAGGCGCACACACACACACACACACACACACACACGCACACACAGCTCTCCTGCTTTTAACCCCTTCCCCTCTCTCTCTCTCTGCAGCGGAAACCATAGTGAATGTTCTAGACTTCAAGAAGGACGTGGGCCTGTGGCACGGCATCCTAACGGTAAGACCCGCCCGCCGCAGGTCAGAGGTCACGGTTCATGACAGTCATTTCCTGTTTCTTGTTCGTCCTTTTTCTGAAGAGGGGGAGGCGGGGCATGAAAGGTAAAGCGCAAGTTCACAGGTTGATCGTTCAGGTTATTATGCATCAAAAAGCCAATTTTGAAGGTTTTCTGAAGTCTGTTATGTCTGAATTAAAGTTGTTTTAAACACTTTAAACACAACATGGAGGATTTTCTGATATTATTTGTAGCCTAATTTATTTGAAGTGCATGAAATTTTACCCGGCAAGAGAAATAGATGAAGCAGCACAGGAAAAACGAGTAACGTTTTTTTTTTTTTTTGGCAGAAGGTTTTTTCGGTTACTTTAGCTCATAATAAAATAATTTCAAATCAATATTTTGCGCCACATGATTAATGCTTGTGGTAAGTAGCTGTGTAATAAGCCGTATAATGTACAGTCAGCCAATCACATTACTGTGTCAAGTCTGGCTGGCTGTGTATTACCCTTTACATGGCCTTTACTGATTAAACCGTATGAGCAGTTTTGTGTTAAAATGATAAAAATGACTCTTCCTTACACAAAATGATTAATAGTACAAGTTGAAAACCTTTTTTTTTTTTTTTTTTTTTTACAAGGGAAGGTACAGTATGTAACACCTAAGTCCTTGATTGACAAAAAAACAAGATGATGACATGACGAAATGATGACTAAGTCGTCTTTGTTTTGATTTGAAATGCTGCAAGTTTCCAAAAAGGATATGTAGGTTTACATTTTAGTATTTTTTGAAAGTCAGAAAGATGAGAAAAACAACAAGGAGCATGTTAAAATATCATACAGTTCATTCATTTTGTTACATCATTAAATCAATGAAACATCCCTTTGAAGCCTGAATGGTGACTCACCTTTGTGTGTGTGTGTGTGTGTGTCGTGCAGAGTGTGATGAACATGATGCATGTGATCAGCGTGCCCTATTCACTGATGAAGGTCAACCCTCTGTCGTGGATCCAGAAGGTCTGCCAGTTCAAAGGTCAGACACACACTCCGCCTGTCAATCAACACGGTCAATTCACCCCATTCACCTGTCTGTCAAATAGATTAAATGCTAATTTCTTTGTGTTTGTGTGTGTGTGTGTGTGTTTCTTTGCAGCCAAGGTAGCGTGTGTGAAGTCCAGAGACATGCACTGGGCGCTGGTGGCCCATAAAGACCAGAAGGACATCAACCTGAGCTCGCTGCGCATGCTGCTGGTGGCCGATGGATCCAACCCCTGTGAGAACACACACATTGAGTTTCCATCAGCTCTCACATTCATTATTAACCCCATTAGGACAATAGTCACTATAATGAATGTCCATGTAAACAGCATGAGCAAAAGTCAAACTAGTATGCAATGCAAGTGCACGGCTAATAATGCAAATAGATAAATCAATATTCATGAATGTATCCTTTGTTTTATGTTTTTATTTTTTCATTTCTACACATCAGAAATATGCACAATATTTAGGTGAAAGAACTTTTTCCCTCACTACACAGGAGGCAGGCTGGTCTCTTACACAGACATCCTAGTGTTGTGCTAACCTCCTCAGCATGGAGCTTGTCGCTGTCGTTCGACGTCCTCTGTAGCTCCTGGCAGAGCAAGGCTGCATCTGCTCTGCGACACACCAACAGAAAGATGAATGGAATAGTTTTTGAGCAATTTTGAAAACATTTAATTGGAACAGTCTTATTTAGAACAAAGCCAGTTGTTGGATTATTTAGTCTACACAGACATCGCTTGACAACAAGTTGCTCTGCGGCATTTTGTCCTTTAGTTTGGTTTGTAAGCAAGGGATTAAGGCTGTGATGAGACAGATGCTGCGGTCCAAGTCTGTGCCTCGTTAATGAGCGACCTGTGAGTGCATGTGAATTTTGCTTACAAGTCGTGGTTGGCTTGTTTTGGGCGGTGTGAACTGAATGAACCGAACGCGAAAACAGCTGCAAACATCAGGCGCCCATGCTGAACGCAGGAGGAGACGGGGAGCTCGTCCCGTACAGGCAGTCCTCGGCAGACCTCGGCTGAATATTCCTCATTATTTTCTTCACTGCAACATGAGTTGAACAAAATCTCTGTGATGATTCTGGACAAAGTTATGGCAGCTTCGGTGTCCACTAACACTTCCAACCTCCTCGCCAATCAGCGCGTGTTATGCTGAACAAGCCGCATCTTTGAATCTACACCAGCCACAAACATGAGACAAAGTTTTCTAGCTTCAGGAGAAATTATGAAGAAATCTGCGCACCACTGACGGGTACTCACAAATCCCGATCTGAGTTATGAGCTAAAATCTTACAGGCCACGCCCGTTGGAAGTAATTTTGACCACATGTGGATGTATAAATATATAGCCCCTAGTAAAAATCCAACAAAGTTAACATTGTCCCATGTGTTTCAAACAAATTGTTGGTGTGATCGGACCCTCGGAGCATTTTCCGACGTTCCTGTTGATCAAGGAATTTCTGGAATATCTCCTGGAATTGGAGGTGTGTGTGTGTACGGGACATTTATAGTCGGGGCACTGGATAAATTCTCCGCGGATGTCGGAGAAGATCAGGGAGTATCGGAAATGGGCCACTTTCCAGGAACGTAGCAGAATGTAATTTTCCAACTTGTTTCACACGTTCACTGCATCAGAGCCGGACTGGAAGCCAGACGGAAAAACAGCAGCAGCTACGCTTTTTCTTGTTAATGTGTTTTTCTGATCACCTCGAGACAGCGGATGGAAACACACCTAATGCACGTATTATTTATTTATTTATTTTTATGACAGCACAGAAGTTTGTGTGAGGCTTTTTGTGACGGCTGAGTGGAAACACACAGAGTTTGAATCTGTCATGGAAGTGTGTGTGTGTTTTCCTGTGTGTGTCGTCCTCTGCAGGGTCGATCTCGTCCTGCGACGCCTTCCTCAACGTCTTTCAGAGTAAAGGACTGAGGGCAGAGGTCATCTGTCCCTGTGCCAGCTCCCCCGAGGCCCTGACTGTGGCTATCAGGAGGTACACACACACACACACACACACACACACACACACACAAACAAATATCCATCTGCTAACATGCATGCACACAAACGTACAAACATGCAAGCAAATATAGACACAGAGGCAAACACACAAATATGAAAACATACACTCATACAAACATAAATGTGTACACACACACATACAACACATTATACACTGTATATAAGCAAACATGCATTTAGACATACACATATACACAAACACAAATGCACACAGGCATATAAACATACACACATACAGTTTATACAAGCACACACACGTGCAAACATACTTATGTAAACACAAACGCATGTACAGAAAAACACATATATATACAAACATGCATTCACACACACACACACACACACATATGAACATATACATGCATATGCAAATATAAACAGACACAAATACACAAACACACAAACATCCCAGTGTGTGCGCATACTCATACAAATGCACGAAAATGCACACATACACACACATAAGCATAAATGGAAATATGCACACGCATACACACAGACATGCATACACATACAAAAATAACACACACACACACACACACACACACACACACACACTTACATACACAATCACACATTAGAACTAAACGTTAACTGACCGCTTTTAATTTACAGAAAACTAGTGCTTTGTTGCTAAATTATTTACTTAGTGAGTGTGTGTGTGTGTGTGTGTGTGTGTGGTCGACTGTTCTCTCCAGGCCGGTGGAGGACAGCAGCCAGCCTCCAGGCCGGGGCGTCCTGTCCATGCAGGGTTTGAGCCACGGCGTCGTGCGGGTCGACACCGAGGAGCGCCTGTCAGTGCTCACTGTGCAGGACGTGGGCACCGTCATGCCAGGAGGTACGCCTGTGTGTGTGTGTGTGTGTGTGTGTGTGTGTGTGTGTTTTGAATATTTGTTTTTATTATGTTTCGCACTTAGGCCTTGTTCGGATTTATTTTTTTCAAATCAGATCTTTAAGACAGACTGTCCACGCTGTTATTTGCAAGTGATCAGATCTGGATTGTGCGGTCCAGACATCGCCAATGTATCTGCATGGGTTGCCATGGTAACGTCATAGGCGTCAGTTTCTGCACGCTGGAGATGTGGTTTATCAACTCAGAGGCAGGAGAAATGGAGATCCATCGTCTCGCCCTCCAAACAGTCTCAGAACGTCTCCGTCGCATCAGATAAATTCAGCGACGGAGGAGGCTGGGATTAATTAGCGTATCCATGGTAACAGCAGCCGCTATCATGCGCTTCCGTCGCTTTGAACTGACGTTGTGGTCAATGACGTAGCAGACACTTTGAAATCCTATTTGAGCGTCCGGACTGAGACGCATCTGTGGAAATCGCATTTCAAATCGCAATCTGCGTGTTTTTTTTGCTGTCCAGACATTCAAAAATCTGCAAAGTTTGAACAAGGCGTTAGTTTTGAGCTCCACAAATGTCAGATTCTTCGAAATAAATCAGTTCCAGCCACCACAACTTAACCGTGGAGTCTGAGGAGAAGTTCAAAGGGTTTTCACCGCCGCTGTTTCCGCTCCGTGAATTTGAAAGTTGTGAAGTTGCCGGTCTCGCATGGTGAGAAATCTTGAATGGATTTATTGATTGTAATTTTTATTTACGTGTCGTGGCCCAAAGTCTGTGATCTATTTTTGTGTTAAAGTGCTTATACCCTCCAAAAGTATTGATACCAAATAAATTACTTGTTTTATACATTAAATACAGGCTACCTTTTCTAAATGATGTACTCTCCTTGATTGGGAGCTGTGTAGTGCCTCTTTATGTCGACATCTACAGGCATGAGGTGACAAATAAAAATACTCTGTGGTCCATGAAGTAAGAATAATTTTGATGTAAAAATGAGAGAAAACAAAATTTTGTAAACATTTTGTTATTGTTAAATAGATATAAGCTGCAATATTCAGAATTAGTCAACAAAGTTAAAAATAATTTTTCATTACCTCGGTGTAAAGGTTATGGTTGACGTTTGTTTAGGGCGTGGTAATTGCAGTCAGTGGAATGTCTTCATAAGGGTGTGTGTGTGTGTGTGTGCGGGTGTTCAAGTTGAAAGCACTGTCACGCCAACAGAGGTGTTTAACTGAGTGTGTGTGTGTGTGTGTGTGTGTGTGTGTGATGTATATGGCTAGCCGTGTGTGCCGGGCCTATCAGGAGTTCTCCGTTGGCCCGCTGCGACGTCGTGCGTTGAATTGCAAAAAATCCATTAAGTTCATTAAATCGTAAAATTAGTTTTAAGGGTGCGTAAATGTGTAGCCTCTCCTTTTCATCAATGTCCAATTTCGGGAGCGTTCTCTCTCCTCCTGACAGAGCGAGTTAAGTGGCTTCCTCTTTACGTTTTCAAGTGCTATGATCGCTTTCCAAAAAAAAAATAGACAGGAGACTTTCCAGTGTGAATGCAATCTGTTCTAATCAACTGAGTTGGATTGTTTTCCCTTTGGGGAAATTGTTTTACAAGGTAATATAGAACATAAAAAACCTTTTAGTACATAATACATCATCCATACACTATCTACAGATGGATCCATTGACATCTATTGCATTATTTTCTTGGCTGACTTTCTTTTCCGCCAAAGTCATAGACATGGATCGAGCCTGGTTCTACTAACAAGGAAACACTTTACAGAGCTCTTATTACAGTTTATTAACCTCTATAAGCTTGATGAATGGGAGTACACACTCACATTGCCAAAGCTCCTTTTTAACTTCTCCCTATAGCATAATGCAATTAAAATGATTCAACAAAACAATATGAACCGTAAGTGCACCAGCATGATGCTTTAAAATACATAAATAGAAAGAAATGAATAATTCAAGGAAACCAGCTGGCTGCTTCCCAGAATTATGTCACAACATCAACATGCAGGATCAGCGTAGACCCAAAAAATAAATACATAAACAAATAAATTAAATAAACTCTTGGGCCAATCATTTTTTGCTTGCAAATAGCTTAACATATCACCTCATATATAGTCACCTTAGCACTTAACGAGATGTGGCGTAACACGATTTCAGTGAGCAAAAGGACGGTGTCGGCACCTTGCTCAGCAAGACACAACTCCCCGACTGCTTACCAAACTACTTTGTGTTCATACACTGTTCACTCACACTGTCTGAAGTCAATATACAACATACAGTGTATATGAGAGATCTTCATTCAGTCCATACCAGACTGAATATATTTTAATATACTTTTCCTAAACTTACTTTTTTGTCACCAATTACATAATCTTATTATAAATCAATTTTATAGCGTCTCTGGGTGTTTTTCCTGCATGCCTCTGCAACGGTTCATGTTAGACAGCCAATCACCAGCTTTGTTAGATCTTGATAGAGCATGCTGCATGCTTATTGGCTCAATGACACTGATGGGATTTACTGATGGGTTTTTAAATTTGGTGCTGGATGTTATTTGGTACTATGGCATTTTTTCATACTCAACAGTATTGAAGAAATTTGGTCGGTGCCATAAAAGTAAATATAATACCCACCTTGTGCAATGGTAAATACACAATAGTAACATTTTCTATAGCAATTTGAAGTTTTTTGAATCTCCTGCATGTAGATATTGCCGCCTTGTTCTCTTAGCTTTTCATTGCTTTTTCCATCATGTCATTAGGTCTTTTTTCAGTAGTTTTTTAAAAAAAAATTTTTTATCTCTTTTCATTTCCTGTTCTCAGCATATTTGGCAGCCCCTTACTTCAAGTTCCTATTGTTTTTTTTTTATGGTGAAATGTAAATGCACAGTTCACATACGATCTGTTCCCCATGAGAGTTAAATACTGAAGGTCTGCTTTGTAATTCATGAAGATGGCAGTAATATCCAGTGCAGAACATGCAACACACAGATCTGCCGCATCAAATCACGCAAACAACGACGAAAACCCTGAACACAGAGCAGGAATTACACAGAGTCACTAAAGTCTCCATGAAATGGCATCTTCATGCTTTGATTTGATGTATTTCAAGGATCAATCAAAAGTGGAAACCAATAGGAGAGCTGTTAGGGAGGGAAAGACAGTTCTGTTTGACATGGCAGAGGGGCGGGGTTGTGAAAAAACCTGATAATAAAGTTTTATTGTTTTAAATTTTTATTTACATCATGAGGAGGACATTAAAGATGCACTGCTCTCCAGGAAGTAAAAGTGATGGGAGTTCATTTCAATGGGACTTTAAAGGGGAAATTAAATAACCTGTGACTCTTATCGACCTCTGCTGGCAGACAGCAACAACAGCAACAACATGGAAAGGACTTACCTCCTCCCAATCTCTCTCTCTCTCTTCTTCTCTCTCTTTCTCTCTCTCTCTCTCTCACCCAGCCCTGGTGTGTGTGGTGAAACCGGAAGGCGTTCCCCTGCTGTGTCAGACAGACGAGATCGGCGAGCTGTGTGTTTGCTCCGTCGCTACCGGCACCTCCTACTACGGCCTCACCGGCATGACCAAGAACACCTTTGAGGTGAGGGGGCCTGCAGCGTGTTTGTGTGTGTGTGTGTGTGTGTGTGTGTGTGTGTGTGTGTGTATGTAGCCGGCCTTTCTGTTCCTTGGGAAGTAACGTTGTCTGTAGGCGTCTGTATGCTTTGTAAATGTAAAATATTGGCGGTTGGCTGGTGGGCGATGCTGTGCTTCGTAGCCTTCGCCCCAAACCGAAGATTTTTGGCTATACCGTTTTGTGCCTACACTACATCACAAGTGCACATATGTTTTTCAAGCACACAACTGGGATGGCGTTCCAGGCTGTCGAGGAGCGAAACAGAAGGAAAATGATAAGCTTTTAAGGCCTATATTATAATGGCTATCTCGTTTTTAAAAAGCCGTGTTCTAAGCACACAGCTGGTCTTCATCAGAGCTTTGCTGAAAGCCAGATAACACACTTAACTAAGACCGGAACTGCCAGTCACCATCATCATTTTTTTTTTGTGTTATATGATGATACCTACTGCTATATTAGGCAAAACCCCTTTATGGCTCAGTTTGGAGCTCGGTTTCAAGGAGGAATGTTTTAGTAAGTGAATCCAGAATCTAATCTTTAGAGCGTGAATGTAGTTTGCCTGCTGAAAAGCCCATAGTTTTGCCTTTAGTTTGTGATGATGGACATAAAGGAGGTGTTTCCTGTGTGAAAACTGAATAAAATGAGCCAAAAGGGACAGCAAGGTTGTGCAGCGTTTTGGTAAAGCTGGTCAGTAGCTCAATGTTACTGCTTAACCTCTTTCAGTAGAATTAGATTGTGATGACGTGGTAACTGATGGTAACAAGCACGTTTTTATTTATAAATTCTGAGTTGTGGGTCTCCTCTCCTGGCGATACGTGGACACCGGATGACCATGTCAGCCCAAAAACACTCTAAAACGTTTCCGTGTGCCGTGTGTTTCCAGGTTTACCCGGTCAGCTCCACCGGCGGGCTGGTCAGTGAGTACGCCTTCGTGCGCACCGGCCTGCTGGGCTTCATCGGGCCCGGCGGCCTCGTCTTCATCTCCGGCAAGATGGACGGACTCATCATGGTGAGCGGGCGGAGACACAACGCCGATGACATCGTCGCCACGGCGCTGGCGGTGGAGCCGATGAAATTTGTCTACAGGGGCAGGTGAGCACGTGGTGGGAGCAAAGAAACGATCTAAGATGCAGAAGGAGCGATTCCATTCGTTTCTGTAGACATACACGGAAGGCAAACATCGGTTCTGTTCTGAGAGAAAACTACCGTGGGAATAGAAACACAACAGAAACAAGGATTTCATTTTGTCCCCAGTAGCTGCAGGTCCTTAAACAAAACAACATTTTCCTGTTGCAAGTACACCATCGACAAATCAGATTTTGTCATATTATCTCCAGTTCAACTTGACTCAGCAGCAGATGAAGCTTAGATGTTAATGTTGCTAATATTATTGCCAACAAATAGTCGTCATCAGTGTTGTGCTGTCAATTTTAAGCAAGCAACATGCACCACTTCAGGCTCTGTTTACAAGACGCTGCTGTTAAAAAAATTGAATTCCACTGTGATTTATTAATCTTTTGGATCAGCAGCATGGATCCACGGGGTTTGGGAAGCTTTTATGATGATATTCATATTCAAGATGCTGTAGTTTTCACCTGCAGCGTGATGGCAGGCAAGAGGCAGCGGCACATTTTTGAACAAAATATTTAAGGTTTTGTTTTATTATGTAGCATGGTATTGTGTTCCTTCTGTGACGAAATCTATTTTTTTTGCACGGACATTAGAAACACTGCAGTTGTGATGTTATACAGGAGAACTGCCTCTTTTGGCACTATTTTTGTCGCCCCCTGCAGGTTATAATGCCGGTTTGCTCTAAAACTGTGCAGAATTGCCGTCCTACGTGACGTCTCTATGGTCGGGAGGTGTTCGAGCTCTAGAAAAGTCTCTTGGTGTGCAGCAGAATGAGGCAAAAGAGCCATTTAGCGGTTAGAGAAACTGCCCTGTGACCAGAATCGCACAAGTTGGATTTCTGTCAGTGTCCTTGGGCTCCTACCTGTTTATTCACTCTAAGTCGGCCTGGATCAGCGTCAGCCGAACACCACTTGGGGGAAAATTTTCAAGTCAAATTGAAAGTCAAATTAATAGTCTTCAACATTTGCAGGGACAGCAGCTGAAAAGCAGCCAGATGTCCAATGCTGCCACATTTGCTGTCATTTTGATGCATGAGCAATGCCCCCGCACATAATAAATCCAATAAAGTAGAGCAAATAGTGGACGAATCTTGAAACGGTAATAGACTGAAGTTTAATTGTGTACACGGCCACCAAGGAAGATATTCATCATTCGCCTGACAGGATGTGATGTAGCTCTCTGGTGCTATTTAGGGTAGAAGCTTAAGCGGAAACCTGGCTCGCAGTGAGCAGGTCCTTGTGGTTTTTAAGTTGATCCGTCCGTGCAGTTTGATTGAATTGGGCCTGCAACTCCTTCAGAGAGAGTCTGGCGTCCCAGATCCACCCAGCTGGCTCAGACATCGTTAGATAAAACTGATCAGGCATGTTTATCGATTTGCAGGATCAAACATTTTGTAAATGTGGTTGTTAAAGTATCATTAAATTTAGCTTTTGAGTGCATCATCGTTGTGGTCTAAGCAGAATGAATCCAGCGATACTCCTGCGTCAGACATAATGTGTCTGATGCAGCAGGTTCTTTCATTTGAGACAAATGGACTTCCTGCACAGAACAACACATTCAGCACAGTAAATGTGATTTTGGGGGGGTGGGAGTAAAACTTCCTGGTGATTCATCAATCATCAACCCTTTTCATTAGATTCCAGTTGCTCTGTCAGTTCTGGAGCTGTCTGACTCATCACTCCTGCTAACCTTTTGCTGGCGCTCTTTTGTCTTCACAACGCTGATTGTTCACGTCAAACGAAATTTGTTTCTGTGAGGAGCTTTTGACCAAAAAAAGGCTCATCATGATGCGTTTTACAGTGAGCTGACAGCGGAGTGAAAACAGGACAGAAAAACAAAGGAGGCAACGGCAAAGTACATGGCATATTTTGGATGGCTTCTGCGTGTGTGCGTGTGTGTTTGTGCACGCTCATCACTGAGTGAATATGAGGATATGAGCGCACCAAGCAGCACCAGGGCAATCCGTCGTAACATGTAAACAAGGCAGTAAACATGTCATCCCCCATGAAGGATGCTGTCCCCCTCTGGGCCAATCACTGACAAGCATGTCACCCTGTTTTGACTTGCAGTTGAAGTGTCCCGTCTCCGTCCCTGCACCCCCAAAAACCTCAGACTCCCTTGGGCCAATCAGTATAACTTTAAAAATCCTGCAGCACGGTGAAACATACATGTATTTATATATAAAATCTGATCAGTTTTATTTGAGATACTGCATGTGATCAACAGAATCAGTCAGTGTTGAAACTATAGGATTTGACTTATGTATTATTGTTTTTTTTGATATTTTAGTGTGAAAACAATGCACAGTCAATATTTTTTCGCCAGTATTCTCAAAATATCAAAATATTTTGTGCCGATGTTCACAAATACAAGAAAAAAAATACAAGAAATGAGTGTTTCCCCTGCGTTTTTATTCTTTCTTTGATGGTGGGAAAGCTGGAAACAGCGTTCAGACGGTCACGGGACGCTAAAACCCTCCACTGAACCAAATGCTTGTGAAATATTGCAGAATTATGGCAGCACGAGCAGCAGGTGAGGCGGGTTTCACCGCAGGTTTGACAGACTGCCGCCCCCTGGAGCTGTTGAATAAAATCCTCCCACAGCACACGGCGGATGATTGAACGAAATCAAAAATACTAATAATGTTGTCAGAGAGGAGCCTCCGTCATATCGGCTGTGGAGGACACTGACTGATCTGTGATGTTTAATAATAACAGCAACGTGTCGGCCCGATACATCAGCGCACTAATGGCAGTGGCAGCGCAGGGGTGAGTCAATAACGGCTACAGGAAAAGAAGGGGGGGCGGGCTCGTAACGTGGAAATTAAGGTCGGTTGTAAGCTGTGCTGCTGAATAAATGAGTGTTGCTTCTGGAAATGGGACCTGACCCCCCCTCCTCCCCCCTTCCCTTGTCCCTGCAGGATAGCGGTGTTCTCGGTGACGGTGCTGCGGGATGAGAGGATCGTGGTGGTGGCCGAGCAGAGGCCTGACTCAACAGAGGAGGACAGCTTCCAGTGGATGAGCCGCGTCCTGCAGGTAACGAACCCGCTGACCCGCACGGCGACATCCTGCACGGAAACCGCATCGCGCATCGCGGGTTGGCAGCGTCTTTAATCTCAGAACACACCTGTCTTATCAGCCTGGACCTCATTTATCGAGACACCGATGTCTCTAATTAAATTCTGGTGTCAGACGTGATCACTGGCAGCAAATTCGCTCTCCTCCCTGTAGGAAATGATGACGCTGATGTTGAGAGTGAAAGGCGAACCCAGCTGAAACCAGTATCTTTACCAAATTTTCCCTCAGGAATCAACAAAATATTTCTGATTCTGATTCTGATTTTTGAGTTCTACTGTCATCCTGCTGTCAGTTCTACTTCCATGAGTTTTGTGATTGTGCTTTCATTTTTGAAGGAACCAGCACTGAGAGAAAATGCTAATACACTACTTACAAAAAGTTAGGGATATTTGGCTTTTGGGTGAAATTTATGGAAAATGTAAAAAGTTCACGCTACAGTGATATTATATCATGAAAGTAGGGCATTTAAGTAGAAGCATGCACTGGTGATTTCCTCATCTCAAACAATTTCTTGAAACAAAAGCCAACAACAGTGGTGGATATACCACAACAAAAAATGTCAGTGTCAATAACTTGTCATGTGGCCTTGAGCATCAATTACAGCTTGACAACGACGTCTCATGCTGTTCACAAGTCGACTTATTGTCTGCTGAGGCATGGCATCCCACTCTTCTTGAAGGGCGGCCCTCAGGACATTGAGGTTCTGGGGTACAGAGCTCCAAGCCTCTACACGGCGACTCGGCTGATCCCATAGGTTTTCTATGGGATTCAGGTCTGAGAAAGTGCAGGCCACTCCATTTGAGGTACCCCAGTCTCCAGCAGCCGTTCCCTAATGATATGACCTCGATGAGCTGGAGCATCAAACACCTGATGTGAATTTTGCCGTTAAACTCCTTGTTAGAGAACAGCAACTTGTGCAAAAAGTACTGAAACACTGAACAGTTGGACATGTGCATTCAAAAGTTTACAGAAGGTCACATTAAGTTCACCTGTAAAGGTTAGAATGCATTTTAGGTTCATCCTGAAATTTCACCCGAAAGCCGAATATCCCTAACTTTTTGTGAGTAGTGTATATCTCTTCTGTAAATACATTTAACCGGTTCAAATGATCCATTGGCCTCTCACATACTGAAACTGATATCGCCTACAAAAATCCGTAGGTTATTCAAAAACACAGATGTGGTGCAGAATCTAATTTGCGTCCTTCTTTTCTTAATTGTATGTGATTACACTTATACGTTGTGTGTAGGAATGCATCAATGTGTTTTAAGGCCAGTAAGATCTGTGATATCCTCCCACCCGTGTGGCTGATACTGACACTGATGTACATATTTATACGTATTCAGATGCAAAACAGATGCAGCTACAGCAGACAGGACCGTTGCAAAGAAATTTTCTTTTTTTCTCATGTTATTTTTATTCTATTGTTGCTTTGACAGGTGTTTTCAGTCACGTCACAGAAATGGAGTGCTGCAACAGTTTAGTCTTGATTTGATAAAAGCAGAATGAGCACAGCCTTTGATAAGGAAGGCAGGAGAGTTTATCAAATCAAATGAGTTTTAATCGAATCACTGTGATTTTTGTTAAGACGACTTATAATTTTTTTAATGACTTTATCAAACAATTACACTTTTTTTCACCATTCAGCTTGATTTTTACAATTAAATTTTGTGAGTTCCATGCTTACCAACACGCAGATGAAAAGTGATTGGATGAAAACACACTTGACTTGATAACAGCAGAATGAATGCAGGCTCTAATAAAGACAGCAGTGCTTTTCACCAGTTCACTCCTGTGTTTTGTATTAAAATCACTCTGGATTTAGGAATGAATCTGTCAAATCAGCTACACCTTTATGCCTCTTTTTCAACCATTCATCTACTTTATTTTTAATCGTTTAATCTTCTGAGTTCCACCGTGCATGCCCATGATCATTTATCAGTACTTTCAACACTTGATAAAGTTAATGATTAATAGAAAAAAATAGATTGAACGACACTGAAAAGTTGCAGTTTCCACAATCCAGATATTTCCCTTTGTCTCCTTTATTCCTGTGAAGCTCTCTGTAGCTTCCTGTTTTGAAAGTGGCCGTATGAATAAAGGTTCTCTGACTTCCTCGCCCCCCTCCAGGCGATAGACAGCATCCACGGGGTGGGGGTGTTCTGCCTCGCCCTGGTCCCGGCCAACACCCTTCCCAAAACCCCCCTGGGCGGCATCCACCTATCAGAGACCAAGCAGCTGTACCTGGAGGGGGGGCTGCACCCCTGCAACGTGCTCATGTGCCCCCACACCTGCGTCACCAACCTGCCCAAGCCCCGCCAGAAACAGCCAGGTGGGTGAAGGTCGCACGAAACACTGTACACCGACGCGTGTGTGTGTGTGTGTGTGTGTGTGTGTGTGTGTGTGTGTGTGCGTTAGTGGCCCAATTTGTAGTGCTGTGTTTACGTCATGACTCATAGCACTGCATGTACTCGCTGGATTGCTGACCCCGTGTGTTTTGTGTTTTTGTGTGTGTGTGTGTGTGTGTGTGTGTGTGTGTAACAGAGATCGGGCCTGCCTCTGTGATGGTGGGGAATTTGGTGTCAGGGAAGAGGATCGCTCAGGCCAGCGGCAGAGACCTGGGCCAGACCGACGACAACGACCAGGTAACACACATGCGCGCGCACACACACACACACAGAATTTAGGTCAGGTCAAGAGCAGTGATGTAGTATTAAACACAAAGCTGATTTAGGTATAAACAAACAATACACAGGTCATAACCTGACCTATGAAAGCACTGGTTTTAGGAAACTTTTTAGTTTGAAAAGGCGGATTAAGTGTGTTTTGAAAATAAAGGAGCAATACGTAAAATGAGTATAATTGAGATTTCCTTCTACATCTCTGGTTATGAGAGAAGAAATGCTGACAGTGACTAACAGTTTTCTGAGTTTCTGAATCGTGAAAGGTTTTACATGATAGGAGGGTTTAAAAAAAAAAAAGATTCAAGATGATTAGACGTCTTATTTTAGCAAAAACATACAGATAGTTGGTACTTTTCCTTAAGCTAAAGTCTGAGTAAGTTCCACTCTTTTTATTTGATTTATTTGTGTGTGTGTGTGTGTGACACATAAGACACAAAAGTGTTGAGCAGACCAAGAGAAACAAGAACAAATTTCAATCAGCCGATCCATCAGACTCCCAAATCAGTCAAACACTTACATGCAGAAACAGGGCGCCGGTTTGTGTTGCTGAGCACCTGAAAGCATCACTATAAAAATGCTTTCAGACACTTTCCACACTTTTCTCTCTGAATCACCACGCAAGCTTGTCCTTGTCCCCCCGACCAAAACAGCTCAAGTTTCTTGTTTCACTTAAGTCGTAATTTTTGGATTTGTGGAAGCGTGAAGTCAAATTGTTTTAACCCACAAGAACTGGACCGATTTGGCTTTTCATTGAGCAAAATCTAAGAAAACACACTGCAGGGCGATAAAATCAAGGTGTTTGTGATGTGTTGCAGTTCCTGTTCCTGTCGGAGGTTTTGCAGTGGAGGGCTCAGACCACACCGGACCACATCCTCTACACCCTGCTCAGCTCCCGGGTAACAGCAGCACACACCTCCGACCGCCGTCACACGTCATGTTAACAAGTGCAGAGCCTGTCCGGTCCCACCGCTGCTGCAGAAAACTTCTCAAAACACCGTGTAGAAACTCAGATATCAACGGAGGTCCAGGTCACACAGGACTGTCCTGCATCCTGCTCAGTCGAGAGCCTGACACTGATGCTGCGTTTTTGGAGCTGGTATTATTATTAAGGGGTGAAAAACTTCTGATAACAGTAGGGGAGACTGGGGTAAGATGAGACATTTTTCATATTTAGGATCACTACATCAAGGCAATCATAGTTTTGTCGCTAACTAATATATGTGCATATATTTCAGGATGTTGTGCATCAGAATGAGTGTAAACATAACTGTTTCCATAATATAGCACGTCCAAAAAAAGTGGCACAGCTTACCCCGTGTATGGGGTAAGTTGAGCATAGGAGCGGGGTAAGTTGAGCCGTATCCCTACTCACCCCCCACCCTCCTCCACACCTCCATCCCACCCCTCCCTCACCTTCTCCCTCCCTAAATAACAGTCACTTCTTCACATGCATGTGTTTTTTGATTTATTAAACACAATTCAACAGGTACAATAAACAGCTGTTTTACCATGCGCTTGGGAAGAGAACATTAACAGCTGTGTTTTTGGAAAGAAAACACCGGAACACTAGTTTCTTGGTGTCCTTGCTGACAGTAAGGTCAGTTATGAACATATGAACGTAACACATTTGAACATTGAACCAAAATACACTTACCCCATACACTTAATAAATAATTAATATTTATTTATTTATTTATTCAATATTTCATACTTATTTAATATTTAAGACATTTAGGCTACAGCCAAAATACACTTATTAAGTGTATGGGGCTCCGGCTCAACTTGACTTACTTGACTTAAGCCCTTTGCTCCTCTTGGGTGCTCAGGCCACTGACAAATATCCTCCATTTCACTCTGTTCGTGGCTTTTTGCTCAAGCTCTCCCCAGTTGAGCCCACTCTCCGACATTTCTGCCTCTACACTTCTTCTCCAGCTGTTCCTGGGGCGGCTCAACTTACCCCAGAGCTACCATTTTGACTTTTTTAGTCCCCACAGCTAAACTGGTGCACTTTTATGCTAGGTTTATGACCTCATGTTGTAGCTCATAGATACCATAACTGATGTATAAAACAAATTTAAAATGATCTGTTTTGGTCTTAATACAATTTTCAGGAAACTGATGATAGACTGAATTCACTTTCAAGAGTAAAAAATGTTTTTTTGGAAATAAATGTCTAACCACTTTACCCATGTGGTTCTTACCTTCACAGACTCCATGAAATGATGCCTTCCTCTTAAATATTTGGTCAAATGATCAATGTTTTTTACCGTTTCCTAGCAACAGGGGGTGGCTCAACTTACCCTTTGGCTCAACTTACCCCAGTCTCCCCTACAAGAATATTCTTCATAAAGTTATTTCTTTAAGAATGCAGCCCTCTGAGCACCTGTGCAAAGTCACATCGGCGCAAAATCGGTGCACAATCCATTTAATTCTGGCTCAAAAATTCACTGTATCGGCTGCCGTATCAGTAATCTCTGAATTTTTCCCTCTAAAATCAGTATCAGTGTCAGTATCAGTCTCAAAAATCCCACATCGGTCGGGCTCTGCTCATTAGATATAAATCCAGTAGCAAAACAAAGGAGGTCTCCCCTCATGTTGATGCCAAACATAGAGCGCAAAGAGCAGCTCTTGACACAAACGGCTGTGGGAGTTTTGTGTGAAAATTCGAGGACTCCCGGCAAAGGTTAGATGTTCACGCTGAAGTGTGAATCAGCGTTGTAAACGTGAAGTGCTGCGATCCGGCGGCACACAGGTAGCAGGCGAGTGAAGTGTGTCGGGCCTGAATCACCGAGCCGAGTCTGAGACGAGCACGGCACGGAGACGCTCAGTGAAACCCGTCTGCACACCCTGACTCTGGTGTCTCCTTCCTCCCTCCCTTCCTTCCTTCCCTTCCTTCCTTCCCTCCCTCTCCTGTCCTCCTGCAGGGGGCGGTGTCGAGCTCCCTCACCTGTCTGCAGCTCCATAAGAGGGCAGAGCGAGTGGCTGCCCTGCTGCTGGAGAGAGGAGGCCTGCAGGAGGGAGACCATGTCGCTCTGGTCTACCCACCAGGTCGGTCAGACACACACACACACACACACACACACACACACACCTAGACAAGTTGATTACTTGATTATTATTATTGATTATTTTTACATCTCATATCTCTTTTTCTTAGGTTAGCCCTTATTGTATATTTTTAGTTTTTAGTCTTTATAGTCTTTATTGTAAATATTTAGCATTTATTGTATTTTATTTAACTTTATTATATGTTTCTACTGTTGCTGCTGGAACACCAGAATTTCCCTGGTTGGGGTCAATAAAGTATATCTATCTATCTATCTATCTATCTTACTTAGTTGATGAATAAATGTTAGTCAGTTGAGATGAGATTAATCCTGTATCATTTCAAATGGATGAACTGAACATTTTTCCAGTTAAAACACCAAACATCGTCCGATTCCAGCTTCACTAAGATCACTAAGATGCTTTTCTCCGTTCATATCTTTATAAAATTTGTGGTTTTGTTTTTTTTTTGGCTGCTGGTCAGACTAAGGAAGACATTTGAAGACATCACTTTGGACCCGTCCGACTTTATCTTTATTTTTGACACTTTATAAACTAAATGAATCATCAGTTAATCTAAAAAAAACTGAACAACGAAAATAATCATAAATAATCGCCCTACTGTGCACTAAATTCTCCACCCTTCCCTTGTGTGTGTGTGTGTGTGTGTGTGTGTGTGACAGGTATCGACCTGATTGCGGCCTTCTACGGCTGCCTGTACGCCGGCTGTGTTCCCATCACGGTGCGGCCGCCTCACCCGCAGAACATCTCCACCACGCTGCCCACCGTCAAGATGATCGTCGAGGTCAGACTCAACACTTCTCTCCGTCCTGCTTGGTCTCTTCACGATACGAGAAAAAAAAAAAGCAAACTCCTTCAATTTTAGGGATTAAAAAAAAAAATCAATAGCAAAAAAAATCTAACTTAAGTTTACTGGTGAATATTTGAAAATAATATGATTACAAGCAAACTAAATGTGATTTATTTGTTTCCCCGTCTTATAGTCATTTTATTTTCCTTATCATGCAAATATATATTTTGTTATTTTATCCAATTTTCTAGCATTCAAGAATCTCAAAGGGATCAAAAACACTAAAACATGTGTTCTGAGGTTTTAACTGATATCTGGGTGTTTTTATAGGTAGAGGAAGGTGATGCCTCTGCATTTAAGTTGGAAACAAAACATCTTAGCCAGGCCTACATAACGTTTGTGATTTCATCTTGTGCAACGCTCCTTTTCCCATGACTGTGGCTGTGGCTCCCCCCGGTGATGGGCAATGCTCCCGGTGCCGCACAAATATGTCGCCATGACTCCCAAGCTCTGTTTTCCGCTGCTTTGACCGTCTTACACCGGCGTCTCTTTCAGTAACACTTCCACCAAGCAAAGCAACATCCAGTCTTACTTTCTCCCTTTGCTCTTCTTCCTCTGAGGTGTTTTCTGCCACTGAGCAACCAAACCGCCCTGGTCGTGTGATATGCGTTTTCAGGCATGTTAGTATGGGCGGCCCGACCCTACCCTACTAATTAGCCGAACTTTAGGCCCGACAGCCCGATAAAGGCCGAAAAAAAAAAAAAAAGAAAGGAGAGGGAAAAAAAAAAAGATCGCCAAATTCGGCATTATTTAGCAGCGCCGGTGGCTCAAATTCTAGTAGCAGTGAGAGAACGGACATAATAGTTGGTGTTGGTGCAGGTTTATTATTGATAGTCACGTCATGAATGGGGAGCACATGATGTCACGTGGTGTGGGCGTCACCGACTCACCTCAGTAGTGAAATCAGCTGGTTTGAGAGCGGGTTTTTTTTTAATGAGCTGGAGAGAGGGGGTGAGCGGGGGAGGCTCACATTTTGCTGACCTCATTGCCAATGATTTTAAATGTTTGGTTCACAGTTTTTAACAATAAAGGTATGAAATGCAGCATCGGATCATCGCTTTATTGAGTCAAGCAGGTCAGATTCCCTCGTCTCAGCCCCTCGGCGAGATCAAAATGTTTGTTGATAGTCGCCTAATAGTTGGCGAAAGGCAGCTTCACATGTTCAGTTGTTCATTAAACATGCTAAGTTGGTAAAGTTACTGTAGTTCTGCACAAAATGGTTTAATTTAGCACTAAAGTGTTATCCCCGTTCTTCTCTCTCTCTCTCTCTCTCCTTCTGCTTCATGCCTGCGTCATTTATATTTCGTCCTTCAACGGCGACAGTAAAACACAGAACCAGAACCCGAAGCCCGACCCGACCCAACCAATTCACATACATTTTAGGCCCGACCCTACCTGAAAATGTCGGGTAGGGTCGGGTTCGGGCAGAATTTGAGAACTCTAAGCCAGACGCATTGGCCGGCTCGCGAGGCTGCACGTTGTGATGCAATGTTTATAAAATGGAAATAAAATTGACTTGAATCTCTCTCTCTCTCTCTCTCTCTCTCTCTCTCTCTCTCTCTCTCTCTCTGTCTGTCTGCAGGTCAGTCGCTCGGCCTGTGTCATGACCACGGCAGTCATCTGTAAGCTGCTGCGCTCCAAGGAGGCCATGGCCACCGTGGACATCAGGAACTGGCCGCCTGTCCTGGACACCGGTACGTACACACACCACTCACACTGTATCTGTGTGCGTGTGTGTGTGTGTGTGTGTGTGTGTGTGTGTTCATTCACTTCCGGCCTTGTGTAGAAAGTATCAACTGATCCCGCGGACATACGACTGATGCAACACAGTAAAAATACTGATATTTTTTTTATAGAAACTGCTCACATGCCTCCCATTAAAATGAGTTTGGCGTTTTACATAAATTTTTAAATGTTTTTTTAATTTGAATTTGCTGCCGCAGGTTGATGTTATCAGAACTGACACAAATGTTAGTTCTGGTGCCACCAAATAAATGAATCAATTTGTGGCATTTGGTCACATCTGCCACAAGGGACGTCTGTGTATTTATTCATGTTTACTTCAGATTTTCAGCCCCGCATTTGCATTTTTGGCTCGTTACTGCTCTTCCACGTTCATTTTTTTTTTTTTTTTTTTAGATATTTGTGATGAAACACAGCTCAGTGTTTCTGTGTATGAAGGCTAGAATATTATTACTTCTCCTCTCTCTGTGCTGTGGGCTAGCCAGTCCACAGGACGACTAAACATCCCGGGGATTTTTTTTCCTTTTTAATCTTTATGTTGTTGGTGTTTGGCTTGCCGCTGGCCGGCAGGTCGCTCGGCCTCCTGGGAAACTCTTGCTGCTCCAGATGGCCAGTCAGCCGCTGCTTACAGGGAGGGGAGGATGAGAGGAGTCCTCTGAAGTGAGGATGCAAATGAAAACAGTCCTCATTTTGAAAAGGGACCGTTTTAGAATCACAGTTTGGTTTAATGCTGTTCATTTACTTTAGGACGGGAGCCAGATTATGAAAATGAAATTGACAGAGGGGCCACACATTTTCAATTTCCTGTTTGTTTTTTATTCTCCAAAACTCTTTAGCATGCGTGTAAAAACGCAGCAATAAACAGCTCCAAGTCTGCACGGTTCTTTTTGGTTTACTGTTTTTCAAGCAATTAAATCACGATGATGCCTGCTTGGTTGGCTGCCTGTATTTATGATTATTTGAGTGCATAATTACCAAACAAATGCAGCTGAGTGTGTGTGAACTCAGCCAGTAATGTTTTACTGTGTAAAACTTGTAAAACACTCTCATTTGGCTGTCAGCTCCGACGGGCCACAACAAATAGAAACGACTTACTGTGATGCCGGTGGACACTACACACACAACAAATGCATGCAGTTTTATTGGATGAATAAATAAATTTTTATCTCCTAATTAGCTGCTCAGAATCACTCAACGAGCCTTTTTAAATGACAGATAATCAATATGGGCATTCAGTGGTTCTCACAGGCGGTGGAATATCCGGAAAGTCATGGAATGCCAGGGAATTATGCCTTACCAAGATTATTTGTCTTATTTCAAGTCAAAAATGTCTTATTACTAGTCACAATATCTCATTACACTTAAAATAAGACATGATCACCTCAGAAGTAACTTGTTTTTAGACAATTTAGAATTGTCTCTTGTTTCAAGTGAAAATTTGCTTGTTTCATTGGCAAAATTTGTTTGTTGTTTCTAGCAAATTTTCACTTATTTCAAGTGAATTTTCACTTTTTCCACTGGCAAAAGAAATAAGACATTTTTGACTTGAAATAAGACAAATAATCTTGGTAAGATTTTGCGTTTTTGCAGTGCTCAATTAAAAAGAAATCACTCGCTAGGTAGATATGGCCAAATGTAAATATTACCAAGTATGATATTTATTTTTGATTGTGTAAGACTGCTGAATCTGAACTGGGTTTAAAATTTTAGTTTAGGAAAGAAGTGCATGTATATAGGTCATGGAAATTCATCATTTTAGTCATGGAACGTCATGGAGAAGCTGGGAATTTCAGCCTGGACTCAGACTGGGAGCCCCATCATGAAGTCAGGGCTGATGACATGGATGAACCATGAACCAAGCAACTGTCCTCGCAAGTGTAATAATACAAGTGTGTATATCTGTGTGTGTGTGTGTGTGTTCCAGATGACCTGCCAAAGAAGAAGCCTCCCGCTCTGTATAAGCCCACCAACCCTGACGGCTTGGCCTATCTGGACTTCAGCGTGTCGACGACCGGCATGCTGGCAGGCGTTCAGGTCAGCCCGGCGCTAATCCTGCACCGCAAAAAAAATCTGCAAGTCATGTCACCTCATATCCGCTGTTTAAAATCTTGTTTTTCTTCAGATAAGTGGGAGCAAAATGTGCCATGCGCCAAGTGGGACGAGATAATCCCACTTGTTTCCTTTTTTTTCTTTTTCTTTTTTAATCAGTGAACAGGTATAAATCTGTTGAAATGAGGCAGAATAAGGTAGATCAGCCCACTCGGACCAAGACAATGACACTTGATTCAAGACAAGTTTTTTTTTTTTTAATTTTGTTTGAGGAAAAACAAGATTTGAACACTGAAGACGTTGCGATGCAGATTTTTTACAGCGTGATCACCGCCCGCTGACCCGTCCCCCAGACAGTCTAGTCCTGTCGCCTGGCAGCCACTGAGACACACAGACTTACTTTCTGGTTTTATTTATCACTTTATTCACTCCGGGGGGGGAAAGCCAGTTGCCGCAGCAGCAGCAGCAGCAAACCCAGATCCTGTAAATAACACGGCAGACTGATACGCTTAAAGCTTTTAAAGAAATAAAAAAAAAAGGGCTGTGATTCGTCCTGCTGGACACTCTTGACCTATTTACACATCAGCGTCTGAAATAAATATCCATGAGCGCATTGTCCTCCCCGAGTGCAAAGCGCATCAATCAGGACTAAGTGACAAATTCACACTCCCGCCGTAATGAAAACATATCGTCACGTCTCTTATGTAGGTCTGGAAAAAGATGGATAGTAAATGAGAGCAAGTGTTAAATTGTTTGGGAAAGCAACAGTTTTTTTTTTTTTGGGGTGTGTTCTGCTTTGGTGCACAGATCCTTTTATGCTTTTTATGAGCTGAGAATTCAAAACTTAGTCATCAGATATTTACTGTCTGCATGTGAGGGTGTTTAGTTTGTTTATTTATTATCCACGACTCAGCACCTTAGTTGTTTATTTTATTATCCATTATTCAGCACCATAACAGTGTATTTATTGGAAGTGGTGATTCCATGGGACCGAATCAAGCCTGACAGTTCCCGAATCCCAGTACCGGGCGTCGGGTTCTGCCACTCTGTGCCATACGATCTACTATCTGTATATTTCATATTTCATATTTATTACTACCATCGGTATATCTCACATTTCAACATCTCATATTCTTAGGTATATACTTAGCCCTTATTGTCTTTAGTGTATATATTTAGCATATTGAGTCTCTATTGTATATACTGCTTAATTTTAATTTAATTTTATGTTTTTTTTATTGATGATGCTGCTGTAACGTGGGAATTTCCCAGTTTGGGATCAATAAAGTATACCTATCTATCTATCTATCTATCTATCTATCTATCTATCTATCTATCTATCTAGGAACCTTTTGGGGTTAAATGTTAGACTGTGCTCTTCACTTGCAGTCAGAGATATTTAATGACAGCGTTTCAGTGCAGAGACGCTCATCAGGTTATTTTACAGACAAAACGAGATCATCTTAAATAGGCTGGTTGACCCACCAATCAGGTCACACCACAGACTGACATCACCCCCTGAATTTTGTTATGAAACCCACATGGACACCACATTAATATGAACCTGAAAAGACATGTGACCTCATATTGCAAATACACTGTAAGTCGCATTAAATGCTCATCGTCATACTAAAGAAAAGCTGCTGTACCAAGATAAATATTTAAAATATGTGAGCTTGGCAAAATTGTCTTTTAGAGTCTGGCCCTAGACAAGAAAAGAGAAAAAAAACAAAACAAATAAAGTTTAAATGTAATCGGTGTTAAATATTAAAAAATGAGACAGCGCATAGCCGTTTTGCCAGCTGGTGTGTCAAACCTTTGATGCTCGGGATCTCAGAATGTATAATTTTCAAGCTCACAAGTTGCTGTTGAACCATCTGCGACTTACATGGTGAAATATTTTCGGTTGCTGTGTCACAAAACAAGGAAAAAAAAATTACAAAAAAAAAAAAATTAAAAAACATAGCTCCCACGTAAGTATTGAACGACAAAAGTAGGGAAGGTACAGGAAGACCAGCGACTCGCGTGTCGTGTTTCTGAATTTAAATGAACTCTGTCTGTCCGTCTGCGTGTCTCCGTCTCTCTGCAGATGTCCCACAATGCCGTTGGAGCCTTCTGCCGGTCGGTGAAGCTGCAGTGCGAGCTGTACCCGTCCAGAGAGGTGGCCATCTGCCTGGACCCGTACTGCGGCCTGGGCTTCGTCCTCTGGTGCCTCTGCAGGTCGGCGCACCCTCTAAATGCGTCCCCCCCCCCCCCCCCCCCCCCCGTACACATCTGTCACCGCCGTGCCACACCACCGAGTTTATCACAGCAGCAGCATTTCACACGCGGTGCTGTGATTTATATCAAAACGTAAAAAGGGAAAAGGAAGATCTCTTGTGTTGTATTTGTGTGCAGCGTGAGGCTCTTTCCTCTGATGTTTCTCTCCGGAGCGTCACACCTGTTCAATCCCGGCTCTGGTTTTTTGTTGTAAATCCTCCACGCAATAAATTCTGAACTTTGCAGGACTTGTTTCAGGTATAAACAGAACAGACTGCAGGATACTTTGAAATGAGGATGATCTTGTTCTTGTCAGTGATTTTAAAGCAAAAATATCTCACAATTTCTGCAGCATTTATGCCCACGTTTATATACAGTCGGATACTTTATTAAAATGTATTTCCCTCTATTTCTCTTACTGTTAAACCGCTGAAATGTTTGATGTTTACAGCAGTCAAACAAGGCTAATTTATTTATTTATTGTTGTGAAGTTAACGAGGTAATTGGTTCTCGAGTTTACTGATAAAAAAGATAATAAATGTAATTATTGTTAGGGGTGATATTAATACTATATTGCACTGAAAACAAAAAAACAAGGTTTGCAAAGTGCCTTATAAGAGAAGGTAGAAAGTTTCATACTGGAATAAAACTTAACTCAGTCCACCTGATTATATAAAGGATAAATTAGCCAAATGTCATACTGATGGTATGGAGGGTGAACTATTAAATATTTCCCCCATAACCATATTCTTAGTCTGTCCTCTAATATTAATTTGAATGGGTGTAACCATAAAATATTTCCTCCAGCACTCGCCCATCAGTCTCTTTAGGTGTAGCCCTTAAATATTTCCCCAGTAAACGTCATGTTTGCACGTCCGTATAGCTTCTTAAAGTCAACTACAGGAGTGAGTGTGTGTGTGTGTGTGTGTGTGTGCTTAGATACAAATACACATCTACTACTGTAAACTTGGAGGACGATCTTTATTTTTAAGGCCTTTAAAACAGTATCACATTTGTAAGTGGACGATGGCTTTGTTTCTGTTTTTTGGTTGTTAAGCTGCTCTCAGTTGCAGGTCGCCTTAAAAAAAAAAAAAAAAACGCCTTAAAACTGTCCAAGGCTCTCTGAAACCTGCAGTGCCATATGCAGATATTGGAAGAAGTCCATCGGTGTGGTTATGTGTGTGTTAATTTGCGTGTTTGTGTGTGTGTGTGTGACGGTCTCCCGCTCCCTCTGCAGTGTGTACTCGGGCCACCAGTCCATCCTGATCCCCCCGGTGGAGCTGGAGTCCAACCCGGCCCTGTGGCTGCTGGCCGTCAGCCAGCTGAGGGTGCGAGACACCTTCTGCTCCTACAGCGTCATGGAGCTGTGCACCAAAGGCCTGGGCCTGCAGACCGAGGCGCTCAAGGTGGGCGGGCCGCTGCCAAAACACCAAACACGCCTCCACGACAGCCACCTTTACACTTACACTTAGACTTTCTTTATTTTCATTGCACAAAAAAACACAGCAGTGAGATTTTGGCAATGAAATGTCGTTGCTTGGCTTCCGGATTACAACAGAGATGGAATTGTGGGGCAGTTTAAATAATTAAAATATAAACTATATAACTAGTGCAATATAATCTATACAACTAGTGCTAAAAAACAAGAGCTAAATAATAATGAGTGCAATAGAGAATAAATAGATAAAACAGAATATACAGTCGGTTCGAGCGGGGCTGGGCAGTCTCGATTTTTTCCAAATATTTCACGATTCACGATGTTTTCACTAACTACCACTTCTAACTGATGGGAATTTGTGCGGGTGGGATCATAGGACCGGTGGTTCATGAGTGATGATTTTCTGGGTGTGCACGTTCTGTGTGCATGAGGGAAACTTGCCAGCAGCTGTAATGATAAACCCTATATGGACAAATTCTTTTGCATCAGTGTGAATGAATCAATTTAATCGATTTATCGCCCATCCCTAATTTGAAGTAATAAGCTGCGACATTTTTAATATTTAACACACACACTATCACCAGTTAATCTAACCCAGCAGTGATCCAGTGCATAAATCTTTCCTGTTTTCTGTTTTAAACACTCGGTGTCTGGTCGCTCTCTCCTGCTGCACAACAAGTGATGCGTTTTCCGGTTTGTGTTGAAATAAATAGAAGAGAAGAAAAAGAAGAGCTGGGTGGTTAGGATTTGCAGCGATCGCCACCGCGGCTGAACAGACAAAGAAAAGAGAAACTCACATCCATGTCCCGCCCAATCTGTTTGATTGACAGGTGCAGTGAGCAAACAACATGAAAAAAAAAAAACAACAACACAGATTAGTTGTTCATTCTACTGATGCTTTTTTCCCTTAAAACATGAAAAACATACTTGTAATTACCAGAAGGGAACTGAGGTGAATGTTTTTTCCCCAATTTGTCAGTCATTTGGTTACATCGACTGATATGATATGAATGCAGCATAAATATTTCTTGCACACTGAAAAAAAGTTTTTGGGTATAAGCCACAATTAAACCACAATTAAATAAATAGATAAATAAACCAGTGACTGGACTTAACAAAACACAAACACAACATCAAACTATTTCAAATGTTCGCTTAGTTACTGTTCATAAAGCAAAATGTTTAGTTTGAAAGCGGATAGTGAACAGGCATGTGAAGGAATTTGTGCACACGATTCAAACTTTTTTGGGAAAAATGATCAGGGATGTAATTTTAGCTCATGAAACATTCAACCTAAACTGCACATGTTGCTTTCATATTTGTGTTCAGTATGCAGGAGTTATTCACAAAACATTACATTCATTTTCTCACCGTGTTCCCGTTATGTTCGCTTCCCCTGCAGGATGAAACTGAATAATAAAGTTCAATCAGACGTCTGGATGTGAAATGTGTTTTGAATCTTGTTCTAGGAAAAAAAAAAAAAAAAACTTATATTAGCTTTATGAAAACTCAACATTTTAGTCATGGAAATGGCGGGGAGCTGAATAAAATCGGAGGCGGAGTGAGTGAGAGCAGCTGTGTGTGTGTTAGCGCAGCAGTAATGGACTCCGACTCGTCCCGGCGGCCTGGAGCGACGTTTTATTGGTGAACTCGTGGACTCAGACGGCTCTGATTGGCGATTGATAAAAAGACACAGAGTTAATTTTAGTGATCGGCTTTCTGCGAGTCTCCATGGAGACTGGAGAGCGAAAAGCAGACGCGGTCTTTACTTAGCCGCTTTGTCAAAACGTACACACACTTATACACAACCACGCGCACGCACACACACGCACGCGCAATCTGTGGAAAATAGTGTGTCGTGATGCAGTTGTGTGGTGCTTAAGTCTAGTTTTGTGTAATGAAGATGGATGGGACTTTGACAGGTGTTTCTATGGCCACAGCTCCCAGCTCTTAACCGGTAACCATGGATACCTCGCTCTCTTTCTCCCATTTTTCTGTTTCTTGCTTTAATTCTCTGTATCTCTCACCCTGTCTCTTGCCTCTCTCTCACCCCCGCCCCCCACGCCGTCGGGTGCAGGCGCGGGGTCTGGACCTGTCCCGGGTGCGGGCCTGCGTGGTCGTGGCGGAGGAGCGGCCCAGGATGTCCCTCACACACTCCTTCTCCAAGCTCTTCAAGGACCTCGGCCTCCACCCACGCTCCGTCAGCACCGCCTTCGGCTGCAGGGTCAACCTGGCCATCTGCCTGCAGGTAACACCCAGTGTGTGTGTGTGTGTGTGTGTGTGTGTGTGTGTGTGTGCCACAGAAATCCTACCGGCAGGGTGTCTGCAGGTCCTTAAAAAGTCTTAATCTTAATCAATTTGACTAACACTGGAATTTATGAGGTCTTAATTCCCACAATTTTTAACCAAATTTCATTTATCTATCTTTTAATTTCTTTTTGTCAATATTAGTCAAGTTCTGCTTCATGCAATTCAACATGACTGATGTTACAAAACTCTAAACCTGATGTTTTCTTCTTAATGACATTCTGCACTGAGGCCGTTGTAGATTAATCTAAAGCCACTTTTCACTTTTCATACATTTTCATGCACTCAAGAAATCAGGCCATGCACTTTAGCGTCTGTGGAGAGAAATCCAAAAACAATATCCTGAAGTTACCCATCCCAAGTTCTGTTTAAAAAAACAAAAACAACTTCTGCTGAGATTAATTCCAGCAGCTGCTATCAAAGC
The DNA here is from genome assembly GCF_902150065.1 of Myripristis murdjan. Classification (NCBI taxonomy): domain Eukaryota; kingdom Metazoa; phylum Chordata; class Actinopteri; order Holocentriformes; family Holocentridae; genus Myripristis; species Myripristis murdjan. The sequence goes on along the minus strand of NC_043999.1, from coordinate 4,454,033 downwards.
AAAAGTCTGTTAGAATCATGTAGTCAGTAATCGTCCGTATTCTTACCTCGAGCCCAAACAGTGAAAGCTGTTTCCCTTAACTCAGACGCAGCTCGTGGAATTTTAAAGCAGTGGTTCCCAAGATGAGGTCTGGGGACCCGCCAGGGGTCCTTCAGAGGGTGGCAGCGGGTGCACAGAAAGAGGAGAAATGCATTACAGGTCCTTAAAAAGTCTTAAAATGTCTTAAATTTTGCAAATTTCAGGTCTTAAAAGACTTTAAATAATCTTAAATCTGACTTTGTGAGGTTTAATTTAAAAATAAACCATTTTAGATAGATAGATAGATAGATAGATAGATAGACAGATAGATAAAACTTTATGCATCCCAGAAGGGAAATTCAAAATTCAAAAATTTTATCCAAATAAACCATTTTATTTCTCTTATCCATGTATTTCTATGTACTCGACTCGCTTTATACTTACCTGTCATACTTAGCAGCAGAGAGAAATCCTAGAAAATCCTAAATATTTACCTTTGAATATTTTGTGGAAAAAACTTAAATGACACTTACCAGTACTAATGAAAATATATAACATCTCATAGAATCATGTAGTTATTCCTACCTAAAAGTTCCCTCTGCACTCCATCACAAACACAGGATTTACCTTTACACGCACCTGAAATGCTGATTTGTAAAAACTAGACGATTTGTCCCCAAAAAAAAAGTCTTAACTTTAATTAAAATCTGTCTTAAAGCACTACATTTACCGCTCTCTTACCTGTAGACGCCCTGACTTCATTTCACTTCTGCGACGTTCCCTGGAAATTAGAGCAACAAGGGAATGTGTTCATCGTAATTTATAATGATCATAGTTAGTTTGACAACACCCGTGGTTTTTATTTAATAATTTAACAAATTAATCCTCTGAGAAGGGGATTCCTTTGAACATGATGCTCTCAAATCTGGCGTGTGGTCTCCTGTGCGTCTGTTCTGGGGTCTAACATGAAAAAGTTTGTGAAACCGACCAGTTTTTTTTTGGGAGCAGGTGTTTCAATCTGAGGGCTGCCAGTGGAGCTGAGCAGTAAGATACACAGAAATCATCACACGTTATATAGTTTACAGTTGGTATTGTTTTTTTTTTTTTTTTTTTTTTTTTTTTATTATTCCCGTCCTCACAGCGGAAATGAACTTGTTTTATCAGGTTTGGGAGCAGCGTCAGTATTCGGGTGAGGGTCGGGGTAAAACAGGTCAGGAATTAACACAAGTCGTGTCACGTTTATTGTTATAGCCCTTAATTGCTGTTACAGCCTCACAGGGCTTCACGACGCCCACATGATGAAAACAATAAACGAGAGAAGAAAAACAACAACCTTAGACCTTCACTGACGACAAGGGAAAACTCCCACGTAAACCTCGTTGGGTGGAAAACAGGAGAAACTTGGAAGGAAGAAAGAGAAACGCTGGCAGCCTCACAGGAACGCCCGTCACAGGAAGGCAGCGTTCCCAACAGAGCCACTGCAGTGTCGTGTTTTTCATTCGTTTTTTTATTTTTATTTCATTTTTAGTTTTTGTTTTCACTTCCGTTTAGTTTCAGTTTAGTTTCCACAGTGGGTTTGCTGGTTTCAGTTTAATTTTATTGTTTGAAAATGATGAGTTTTTCTTGTCACCTGTGTCAACTGAGAAATATATTTTGTATTACTTAGTTTTATAAGCACCCAATATGGTTTCACTTAGTTTTTGTTTGTTTCTAAAGTCTAGTTTTTATTTTTATTTCAGTTAACTTAAATTTTTTTCACACCTAGTTCTGGATTTTAGTTTAGTTTTAGTTAACTGTAATAATCCTGGTTCCCATCGATCAGGGAGTATGGAGTTTGGTCAGCCTCAATTTCAAGAAACACATCAACAACTTGGAAGAAGTCCACGTTATGTTAACTTCCCCCACAGAATAAAATAATAAAATTGAATGAAAAACTTAAACGCAACTTCTGGCTCTGAAATGTTTTTAAATTTGTGTTCAAAGAAATAAAACGGTCATGTTAGGTTTATGTAGGTCAGGGAGATTCCACATTTCCACCATGAGAAGTCATGGAAAACTTGACATTTGATGTAAAAAGAACTGTGGAAATGTCACTGTAAATGTGTGTGTTTGTGTGCTGTAGTGTTTGTGTGTGTGTGTGTGTGTGAGTGTAAATTACAGTCCTCTGACTCCATGCTCACTCTGTCTGCGTTGTGATTGGCTGCAGGGCACATCAGGGCCGGACCCCACCACCGTGTACGTGGACATGAGAGCCCTGCGCCACGATAGGTACGTCCACCTGTCAATCATCCTGACAGCTCGCTTTGTTAGCTTCTGATGTGTTTAATAACATCTGTGTGTGTGTGTGTGTGTGTGTGTGTGTGTGTGTGTGTGTGTGTGTGTGTGTGTGTCAGGGTGCGGCTGGTGGAGAGAGGCTCCCCTCACAGTTTACCACTGATGGAGTCGGGCAAGGTGAGTGTGATTTATCACTCAGGTTTGGATGTGGATGTAGTTTATTCACACGTTTCCTTCCTGAGAGACAAACTGTGACTGCGAGACTCATAATTGTCATTCTGTCATCATTTCAAACGTCCGACAAGACATAAAACACCCGTGAGCCTCCTGATGTGTCACACAGCATTGATTGTGGGGATGCAAATGATAATCCAGTCGTCCTAAATGAACAGGGAATCAAAACAAACAGTCTGACTGCTGTGTCAAAGTTATATCGAGCTTCATTCACAGCGCCAGTTTAATTTGTGACACTTCCACGCTTCCTTTTCTTTTTGTCATATGGCAGGTAACATTATCTGGCTGCTCTTCAAAACAAACAAGCAAACAACAGTTTACATAAAGAAAGATAAAATATCCTGAAGGTAAACATGCTCAGATAGTTTAAGATAAGATAAGATAAGATAAGATATTCCTTTATTAGTATCACGGTGGGGAAATTTCACAATTAAATGACATTTTGTTCAAGCATCTCCAACCGTGCCTGTTTCTCCCGTCTCTTCACTCATATTTTAACTTTTTCACTTCATGTGTTCGCCTTTTGCTTCTCTGTTTATATCTGCTGCTGCTGCTGATTCTGTCTTATTTGGCCTAATTAGCAAAATTAGGCTGCAGCCAGCTTCGATAGTCAGTAATCAGAATAAAATCAAAGTCTTTGATAGGCTGTTACCTGATCATTTGTATCGTTTCACATGTTCTGGTTGAGAGAAATGAGCGTGTCCGTGTGTCATGGTGACGCTGTGGAGGAGCAGCAGGAGCAAAGAGCGAGTAGCTAGTGTTTTGCTAACCTCACCTGACGCAGAGTGCTGGCCAGGCCGGAGTTTAGCTCAGAGTCCCAGTGAGAAACCGAAGGGAGGACTAGCCTAAAGCAGAGCGACAGTGCCACCCTGTGGACTCCTTAATAAGTGCGAGATTCAGCTGAGGAGTGTGGTGGGAAAATCTGTTTTTTTTGGCAATATCACTTTGCAAATTTCATCTCGTATTTTACTAGCAGAGTTGGTCACAAGCGGTTGATTAGTCGATCATTTCCATCCCTCATTGACTGGCCCAGAAGGTTGTCCTGTTGCCATGGAGAAGCAACCTAACCATCTGTACTAACATGATTTCAGATGCATGTTTTTTTTTTTTTTTATCTTGTCATTGTAGTCATGGATGTTTTTGAGGCGAGGCCGGCGCAGGAGGCGTGGAAATGTCCATCCGTGAATGTGTTTCATTCGCCGCTGTTGCCGTCATTACAGAAACGTGTAAACAAATCCGCTGAGCGCCAGCGGTCGCCATAGAGACCCTAATACTAGCGCACTTCATGTTGCCGTAGAAACAGGTCGCTCGCCGACTCGCCCGTATGTTGGATGTAAACGCCCAGGACTGTCAGATGCTGCTGGACGACAGTTTGTCTGATGAAATATAAACCAGCCTTAACATGAGGTTAGATTTCCATTTCAGGTTCAGTTTTGAACTTTGAGAAGAGTCATGTTCATGTTGAGAACTCCCAAACAGATATGAATTTCCACCACTAACCCCACCCTGTGTGATTTTGGTTGCATGATATGATTTAGATAAAAAAAAAAAACAATAATAATAAGCAAATAACTGCTGCATATTAAAGTTGGGGAGATAAGAGTGGAGAGTGAAAGCTGCGGATTCTTGTGCAGGTTCACACTGTGATGACTTGCAGCACCTTAAATAACGGTGATATTAAAAATAAATGATCATGTAAGACTCAGAAAGACTAGATTATGGTTGCCGCTGATGTATAAGACAATATAGACCTGACATAAACAAACTGAAACTTATACGATGCGGTGAAATGAACAAGCAGGAAATTGAAAGCTTAGGAAAATTCCACGACTATTTCTGCTATCGACCAAATCTTCTCCCACATGCAGTGAGTCAGCGAACACAGCAGGTTGAGTCCATGACTAGCCCTGATACATGCCATCCTCTCCTTCTGTGTGTGTGTGTGTGTGTGTGTGTGTGTGGGAGAGAGAGAGAACATCACATTAAATTTACCACGCTGAAACCTGCCAGTTACTGTAAATGTCGCCTTGCTTATCAGGAGACACACACACCTGGCAGCAACACGACTGAAAACCCTTTTTCAGGTTGTGATTGTCCGGTGCTAAATTGCGCCGCTCGCATCCGATCCACCAATCGGGACGCATTTCAGGGAAAATGTCAGGTTGTATCACTGCATGACCTGTTCCTCTTTCTTGCTCCGGAACCAAAATACATGGTGGGAGGCGGTGGCAGCTGATCGATGGATCATACGTGCACCAAATTTACCAGCGGACTCTGACTTGGAAAAGATCTTAAAAGAGACGTGAAAAGGATCAACACCAGTGTAATTATAGTCTGTTGACATTCTTACGCGTGAAAAGTCTGAACCCACCAGCGATTTTGTCGCAGTCACAGTTTGTCCGACCTCCCGGAAGTCCTTTAACATCCTCGAAAAGCAGCTCGCAGACACGATCACCATAAACTTTATTTTATTTATAAAGTGTGTTTCATGCAGGACGCACACTTCAAAGTGACGCACAGAACAAAAAAAAAACATAAGCATGAAAACGTAATAAAAACAACATCATGCATCATGTTGGACAGCTTGTTTATTGCAGTGGGTACCCGGCACGACTATCACACACCTCATCTCTGTTTTCACGGTTTGGTCTGGAGGCAGTGAGGAGCAGGACTTTTACTGCAGCGCATCGTTTGCAACACTTCCTTTAACTCCTGCCGCTCCTCAGCTCCTCACGGGAAGTCTGACAGACTGACAGTGTTAGTTTTAGTCTTTTTTTTTTAAGATAGATAGATAGATAGATAGATATACTTTATTGATCCCAACCAGGGATCAGCAACAGTAGAAACATACAATAAATTGAAATAAAATAGAATAAAGGCTAAATATATACAATAAAGACTATAAAGACTAACTAAATATTTACAATAAAGACTATAAAGACTAAAAACTAAAAATATACAATAAGGGCTAACCTAAGAAAAAGAGATATGAGCTGTGAAATATACAGATGGTAATGAATATGACAATATACAGATGGAATTGAAGTATATACATGATTGCATAGATAAGGAGAGTTAGCATGAAACCACGAAACCAAGAACCAAGTGGCAGAACCCGACGCCCGGTACTGGGATTCAGGAACTAACCGACTTCATTCCGACTTGATATGGGTTGTTTGTAGCCGAATTCAAAAAGGTGAGAAAAGTATTGTGTAATGAAACTCAACAAAACATAAAGCCATCATAAAGTGAAACAGATGAACAAATAAATTGACAGAGATGAAAACTAAAGACATTTTCTCTGTAATTTTACTTTATTTTAGTTTGTTTTGTAAAGACACAAAACAGTCTCAGTTAGTTATTGCTGTTTTTTTTTTTCAAAGCATCTTTTTCATTTTTATTTCAGTTAACGAAAATGTTTCTCCACATCTAGTTTTTGTTCTTTCAGAATCACAATCAGCCTCATTGGCCAGTCTTTATTGGCTTATGCATGCAAGGAATTTGACTTTGAATTTGCTTCTAGTGCTCACATGAGTCAGAAAGGCACCAAAAAAAGGAAAACAACACCAAAGGAAAACAAAGATAGGAAGATGGGAATAATAAATAGGATACTGGAGGTTAAGCATGTTTGCACAGCAGGGTGAGTCACAACAATAACGAGTTGTTATGGCTGAATAATATATAACCAATATGCAGCACTTTAAACGCTAAAAAGCAGCACAGCGCGGTGCACTTTACATGAAAGAGGAAGAAAAGCCAAAGAAAGCATTTAAGATGCAGAGATAAACAGTAAAATAATTAAAACAGGAAGGAAAAAGGACTGAAAGCAGCTGCTGTTTGTGCGTTTTAATTAACTTTTGGGTGTTTTGGGTGCCCAGAACAGACAGCAGAAGCGTCTCAGTGGGTTTAGATTTCATCGTCATTAATGGACACAGAAAATAGATAAAATGACTTACGGTGTTTTTAATCTCTGACCTCTGCAAACTTCTGTTGTTTCACAGTAAAGCAAAGCAAAGCAAGTTTTACTTAAAGTGCGTCACCACCAGCAAAAGGTCTCACAGGCAACAGGATGGAGCGGTAAAGACAATCAGTGGTGTGCCCGGAGAGCGAGTGTGTCTTTCCAGCAGAGACGCTGGTCCAAGTGCAAAAAACAAAAACGAAAAACAAAAACTTAGAGCAGAATATAGGAGCAAGGAGCTCGTTAGAAATTATTTATTTTGACATGTATGCACTGAAAGTCAAAAAAACAACCTATTTTTGTCCTGAGCTGGACCCTTTATGTCTCTGTGTCCTGAGCAGGAGGCGTGGCTCATTATTCACAAAGAGAAGACAGACGACAAGACATCAAACATGAATTTGAAAAAACATCTCTGCTGTAAATATCACCAAAATAAGTCCCCAAACTTACAAATCACAAAACACATGCAACAGGATGGATTTTCAAGTCAAAGCCAAACAGAAATCATGAAAAAGATATAATAAATAAATAATACTGTATGCAGCTGCACACCTGCTAATACAATGGCAGTGGATGGGGCTTCATTCACTTCCATGTATTTCATAACTCATAAACCATAAATGTCATCATTATCATCAATAAACAAAGTGATAGCATAAATCCATAAAGAATCCTGCATGGTTTGACATATGGGACGACTGTGTTTTTTATGGTGTTTTAAAAATTATTTAAATCTGCAATTACCCACTAAATATGTATGTTTATGCAGATTAAAATAACTTTTTTCTGTGTTTGTTATACAGCAATCACACTAATTATACGATCAAAGTAATTCAAAGATGTCCTAAATACGCATGGCTGCAGCAGTTACATAACAAAACAATGAAGTGAGAACAATAAGTAGGAAACGCTGCACCTTGAGCAAAGTGCCCTGTGCTCAGCAGAGATGAGTAAGCAGAGCAGGACTCAGCTCTGCTGTGGTGAAACTGCTGTGGCGTTTTCTGTTTTGGCCTCAGAAGGAGGATTTTTAGCTTTCGTAGCTGAAATGTGTTGCTTGCTCGCAGCTCCGGCCCGCAGAAATATGTGGGAGTCCTGAAACTCCGGTGGGTGGAAAGTTTTTTTTTTTTTTTCTTCCTTTCTTCAAAAAAATAAAAAATAAATAAAAAGAGTCCGGAAAGTGAGTTTTGAAAAGCAGCTGGTGAGTCACTGGTATTGATCAACAACAACATCAACCCCCAGCAGATGTATTACGGTCATTTTGAGTTATGAGGCTGTAAAAACTTTGTTTATTACCCCCTTTAAGTCGTTCTCTGCGAGGTACGGCGTCAAGCGATGTTTAAGTGCCAGGTTTTTGTCTTGGATCTTGATAGAACTTTCTCTCCCCCACAAACAGAGGGAGACGGGACGGCCTGTTTCAGGGCGCCGACTCAGCCCGCTGTGTTTTTGACTCACCGTCCGTGGGAGGAGATGCTGTCCGCGGCAGAAATAGCCGTGGAATTTTCCAGCTCATCCCATCCTTGCCCGAGTCTTGCGTGTTTGTGTGAATTCGTCTCTCTTTTAGGTTTGTGTTGCGTGTCCCTGAAAAGGTTCCTAAGACGGTCCTCGGCAAGACGAGAGCGAGTCTGATCCCAGAATAAGTTTGTTTGATTCACCACATGTGGGTTCGGTGTGAGAGTGCACGATTTAAATCAGAGGTGTCGCTCTCTGCCTCTGCCCTGAGCTCCTCTCTCTGTCTTGCCCTTGAGCCTGGAATGTGGCCGTGTGTCGGATGTGAGCGGCCAGGCCTATTTTTGGACCTGCATTCATGTCGGGATCTGAGAGACGACTCACAGAGAGCAGGTAACCATGGCGACCGATTCTTTTTCAGATCCTACCCGGAGTCCGCATCATCATCGCCAACCCGGAGACCAAGGGCCCGCTGGGAGACTCACACCTCGGAGAAGTCAGTGGACACGCACCGCTTAGTCTCTCTCTTTCTTTCTTTCTTTCTTTCTTTCTTTCTTTCTTTCTTTTATTCACCGCTGTTCAGTCAGTAGCTGTATTTACATGGACCCTAATCAGAATAAAATCCCAGTCACAATAAACGTAGTTATGTAACCACCTCAATCAGGAGAGACCGGTCCGATCAGAAGGAGTTTTCAGTCGGGTTGAGAGCGCTGCTGTAAACCTTTTATAATCTGTTCAATAGGAAAATATCAGCGCCTAATAACCATGTAATCTCTTAATCTGCTGTTTTCTCTTTGGTTGGAATAAATCTGTTGTTTCTGCTCATGTGGGGGAACATCAAGTGACGGGACGAGTTTCCAGGAGGGACAGAAACACGGCGGCACCGAAACACAGCCGCTCTGAATCTGATAACAACTGTTTTTGTTATAAGTTAAATGTTAAAAAAGGATTGTTGAGCGGCTCTGTGGCAGAAAGGCTGGAAACCTCGAGTTGTTCAGACGAGTTGTGTGAAAAGACGAAAACGAATCCAGCGAACCCTCGAGCAAATCAGAAAGCTGCTGGAGAAGTCTGAAGGCTTCCTGTTACAAGAATAAAAGCCCAAACCAGCAGCCAGGTTTCATTTTTACAGTCTGATGGACAACCTGATGGGGGCGCCACCACCGGCCAACATGACTCAGCCTGGATTATATTTATATGTCCAGCAGATTAGACACTTCCCAGCAGATGGACCCACTTTGTACTGTTTAAATTGATTAAAAGCTTTGAGGCACGTTAACTCACATCTGATCAGATCAGTTTGTTCAGTCTCCATGGAAACAGTGAAGCTGGAATCTTTAATCAGAACGATTTCAGTCAGGTTGAAGAAATACTGTCCATGTAACTGCAGCTCATGATGGTGATGCTAGTTTTGTTTCTTTATTTATGTTTTTATATTGGTCTTAAATTCAGCCTCGGGTAGAAATTGCAAAACCATGCATTAGGCTTCTTTCTTTCTTTCTTTCTTTCTTTCTTACAAGTTCTCCGGCCTCTTGCAGAGCTGGATTTTGACCTGCCTGTCTCCCCTCCTCAGATCTGGGTGCACAGCGCTCATAACGGCAGCGGGTACTACAGCGGTTACGGCGAGGAGGTTCTCCAGTCGGACCACTTCAACTCGCGGCTCAGTTTCGGAGACACGCAGACGGTCTGGGCCCGGACCGGATACCTGGGCTTCCTGCGCCGCACCGAGCTCACCGACGCCAGCGGAGGTTTGTCACACCAACAATAATCCATGATGATCTTTAAGCTGCTTTTTGGCTTCATTTTAATCTGCACGACATTTAGCTGTGTCTCTCTTTGTCCCTAAAATCTCTTAGAGTTTACACAAAACTTGTTTGGAGCGGTTCTCTAAAACTCTGCAGTGGTTTCTCTTTCAGTTCAGTCAGTCTGAGCCGGTGAGAAGAGCGGCACTCAAACTATGTTGGCACCAAGTAATCTCACTGAAAATGCAGCTGTAAATGCACTAAAGGCACAAAACTGGTACAGATGTGACGGTTGAAACCCCTCTGGAGGTTTGAGATGCATTAGAGACAGATCTGACACAGTGTGAATGCATCCCATCCAGGGGTGTAAACTAACTTTTTGGCTCACTGGCCAAGGGGACCAGTAGATGAAAAAATCTACCGGCCAAGCAATTTTTTTACCGGCCAAAATAACAAATTGCCTTTTGTTGTCCCATATGCATCTGTTTTAGTACTTTTAATTGAGATAACAGTATTATATTGAAATACGTGTTTAGAGAAGAGGCCAAAGTAAGATTTAAAATACATTTTAATATTTTGTTGTTGTGAACAATTATTTTTATTTACATTAACTCTGTAAATACTACTAACTGTAACTGTAAATATTAATAGAACAAAATAACCTTTATAAACAAAATGTATCTTTTTTTGTAAACAAAATGGCATTTGCAACCAAAAAGGGCGTCATATCTCCTCTCAGACATCCTTAATATGCCTAGGTAACCTAAAACATGGCATCTCTAGTCGTCAGGTCCATCCATGAAGTCAGGCCTCCTGCCTCTGACAGAGTCCTGTCGGTAGCTAACGTTAGCGCTTGACCGGTGATGTTTGTGTGTCGCACTTCAGTAGCTCCCCGTAGCCCGTCGGCTAGCGCTAGTGATCTGTTTGTTGTGTGTCACACTTAAATAGTTCCCCCGACATCGGCAAATTTAAAGCCACCTCTTGCATAATTCATTGCATGACTTGGTGCAAATATTTACCCGCCCTGTGGCAGGTAGACCTCCAAAATTAACTCGCCAAGGGAATATTTTAGGCGCATTTGGCGAGTGGCGACCGCTGGTTTACAGCCCTGATCCCGTCTCTCCATCTGACAGCCCAAACTCCTCCCACAGTCTTCACTTTATGTTTCTGACATGACTAATCCTGTGTTTGTGCTCTCGGTCCAGTCTAACCTCTGGACGGCGGCGGTGTGTCTGCGGCTGCTCTGCCTGTCTCATCAGCGCCCCCTGTTGTACGTTCTCTGACCAAAATGGTGTTTTCCCTGAAATTTAACCAGATAAAAAAGTGGCATAAAACTCCGGTCACGCTCTTTGGAAAGCTGCTCCGAGCGGAAGAAAAAAAAAGGAATCTCATCTTATCTCAAAACGTTAGGAGTGGATTTGCTCAAAGCTTTGTGGGAAAGTTTGTCGTGAGCCAAGAAAGAGCTGATTAACTTTTCACGGTGACTGGTCAAAAGGGGGCGTGGCCAATCACAAGACATATAACAGGACTGACACATCTGGATGACTGATGACGCAGAAGAACCTCAACCAGGAGGTACAGTTTGATGTTCACACTAACACTCTCTCTCTCTCTCTCTCTCTCTCTCTCTCTCTCTCTCTCTCTCTCTCTCTCTCTCTCTCCCTCTCTCTCTCTCTCTCTCTCTCTCTCTCTCTCTCCCTCTCTCTCTCTCTCTCTCTCTCTCTCTCTCCCTCTCTCTCTCTCTCTCTCTCTCTCTCCCTCTCTCTCTCTCTCCCTCGCTCGCCCTGCAGAGAGGCATGATGCTCTGTACGTGGTCGGTGCTCTGGAGGAGGCCATGGAGCTGCGGGGGATGAGATACCACCCCATCGACATCGAGACCTCCGTCATCCGCACGCACAAGAGCATCATGGAGTGGTGCGTCTGTCTGCTGGCACACACACACACACACTCATACACACACACACACACGCACACACACACACACACACACACACACACACACTCACACACAGTGCAGGCGAGTGTTGCTCTCGATCTTAGTTTGGTTGTTGTATTGATCATGGCTCTATGTACTTAGTGTGTGTGTGTGTGTGTGTGTGTGTGTGTGTGTGTGTGTCTATTATGTATGTTTCTTTATTTGTGTTTCTGTATGTGCGTGTATTTGTCTGTGTGTGTGTGTGTGTTTGCTGTGTGTGTTTCTTGTGTGTGTGTGCCTGTTTGTGTATGTCTTTGCACTTGTGTGTCTCTGTGTACCTGTTACTCTTTGTGTGTGTGCGTGTGTGTGTGTGTGCGTGTGTGTGTGTGTGCGTGTGTGTGTGTGTGTGTGTGCGTGTGTGTGTGTGTGTGTTTCGATGTATGTGCTTTTTTGTATTTAGGTTTCTGTGTGTGTGTGTGTGTGTGTGTGTGCGCGTGTGTGTGTGTTGATACGTGTGCACTGGCATGTGTGTAACTGTGTACCTGTGTGTGAGTGTGTGTGTGTGTGTGTGTGTGTGTGCCATTGTGCCAGTATAGTTATGTCAACCTGTCAATCATTCCTTTTTTTTCTTCCTTTGCTCTTAACCAAACAAAATGTCAACTTCTAACGTGTGTGTGTGTGTGTGTGTGTGTGTGTGTGTGCGTGCGTGTGCGTGTGTGTCCTCAGCGCGGTGTTCCCCTGGACCAACCTGCTGGTCGTCGTCGTGGAGCTGGAGGGCTCGGAGCAGGAGGCGCTGGACCTGGTTCCCATGGTGACCAAGGCGGTGCTGGAGGAGCACTACCTGATCGTGGGCGTCGTCGTGGTAACGGACGTCGGCGTCATCCCCATCAACTCGCGCGGCGAGAAACAGCGCATGCACCTCCGCGACGGCTTCCTACAAGACCAGCTGGACCCCATCTACGTGGCCTACAACATGTAGCCTGTGTGTGTGTGTGTGTGTGTGTGTGTGTCTGAGAGAGAGGGAGGGCGGGCGAGCGAGCATGCGTGTGTATGCCTACTGTGCGTGTATATCGCCGTTGTTGTTCATTTATTTCCCGAGATCAAGATGTACTGTATTTTTGAACCTGCATATGGTGTGGTCCAAGTCGTCCGTTTTCTTTAGAGTCGTGTTGTGCTGGTTGGTGATTGGTTGATTGATCGATCGGTTGATTGGCTGGTTGGATGATTGATTGATTGATTGGTTGGTTGGTCGATGGTGACCATTCTCACACCCCCGTTCAATCTGGTGACGGTGAGCAGGAGGGCGTCACAGCAGAAAGCCTTAGGGGAACACTGTGTGCCGGCGACAGAAAATAACATTAAAAAAACAACAAAAAACAAACAAACAAACAAAAAAAAAAAACAAAGAGGTTTTTAGGAGGAAATGTAGAGCGAGAAAAATACTAGAGACTGTATCTGTCATCATGTTTTACTGGTCGAATAGAAACTCCCAGATTTGTGGTATTATTTGAATTAGAACAGGGGCAGCCAGATTATTGTAAAAATATAAATATTGTATATAGACATAATAATCTATATGGAGAGGAACCTAAAACACAATGAGGTATAGTAGCCCCTATATGCAGCTCTCTCCACCCGCACCCTGTGTGTGTGTGTGTGTGTGTGTGTGAGTGTGTGTGCAGAGTGAGTGTAGCCTGTGTGTGTCTCTGTCAGTGTGTGTGTGTGTGTCCATCTGTCTGTGCTCATGCGTGGCAGGGACGTTCTCCACTCACCGCTCTCGTGTGACTTTTATCCGAAAATGAATCCGTTCACAGTTTTTTTTTTAAATTTTTTTTTAGTGAATTTCAAAGGAAACGTGACGGCCGCCGGAGCCAAATCCCTCATTTCGGGGTTCGACTGCGTTTCGTCTGTTTGGCTGTTTGTTATCCTGTCATTCATCAAACGTCTTTTTACAAATAAGAGTCTTTTATTTCACTGCACTTTACAGGCGCAAAAAAACATTTTCAGAAACCTTTAAAACTCCCTGCAGAAAACCTTAAGGGCTGCGGAGCCTGGAAAGTAAAGATGGTTAATGTAAAGATGTTTAAAAAAAAAACAAAAACAAAGAAGCAACCCTGGATTTGTAAGAAGCGGCAGAACAAACCACCTTTTTTTTGACTCTTTAATTTTTTTTAGCTGGATTTCTTCTTTAAATAGAAAGTCAATACGAAGCAAATCAAGTAAAACAAGCCAAGAGAACAAAACCCAACAACAACAACAATAACTGTAAAAAAACACAAGCTTCAGCTTCAGTCATCCTGCTCATAAACAACATGCAGCATATCTATAAAAATATACAAGGAAGTTTATTGGTCATTATACAACAGGATGTATAATGAAATTAAAATGTGGTTCCCTCTTGATTGATTAAAAATTAAAAATATCCTCTTATCGTTTTCTTTCCATATCCTTTGTTTTCAGTCTCATACAGTATCTTCATCTTTCAGCACATTGTTTTTTTTTTTTTTTCTTTTTAAGTTGGTTTGATTTTGGAGCTTTGTCGCCCCAAACCAGCCTTTTAAAGACAGAACAGCAGCGGTTCTGCGTCGTCTGTGTCGATGTAGTCGGTCATTTAAGGCTTTAGGCTTCTGCCGTTTGTGAACTCGGCACTATTTTCTCTCCAGTTTCCATCGCACCGATCGACCCCGAGCTGAAGCTTCATTTCCCTCAGCTCATTTGCGCGTTTATTCACATTAGAACCCATTTCTCAGTTCCATGGGCATTTGAGACCGGTAATTGTTTTATCTATAAAATATTGTATTTTATTCCTCTTGCACATATTCTTTCATTTCCCGTCTTTGTTTTGCCCTGCCTCTTTCCTCTCTCTGTCAGTAAATATAGAAACAATGGTCGGGTTTCTCTTTAGGGAGCCTCATTTCAGCCTGAATCTGACCCTGACCCTCCCACGTGCAGTCTTAAAGTCTAAAAATACAGATAATAAATATAAAATCAGCCCCGAAAGCATCTGCAGCACATCTCCAACGTATCGCTTCTTGCTCTGTAGTCACAAATGTTTCTGAAATGTGAGATCTGAAATGTTTTTATAAGGACGTCAGACGTTTTGAGACACCATCGCTTCACTGTTTCCTCGCTGCAACGTAAAATGTGTCAGAATATGGAGAAAGTGCAAAATGAATATTGAAGGAAGTCTGCTTTACAGTGGCTGCTCAGGGTGGATGATGGGAGGTTTTCTCCTCTGTGCGGTTTGGACTTCCTGTGTTTTGCAGAGCGGCTCTGAGGCCGGCAGGATGCAGGCGGCTCTGTCATCACGTTCCACTGAGAATCACAGGAAAATCCAACGTATGTATCAGGTCGATTTACAATAAAACTATGAGCACTGTGTCGTCTGGCCGGCCTCGCCAAACTAAAAGCACACTGCCAGACGCCGTGGAGCTGGAAATGTGGATCTGAATCAACGTTTTGAGCCGAAACGCAGGAGCCGTTCGCTGCTGACGCTTCAGATCTGATATGGGCGAAGAATCATTTAAAGGGAGTCTGAGGTGCCACAAGAGGGGGCGATGTGAGGGCTGGAGGCCGAGATGAAGACCGAACAAACCATCTCACTCTCGTCTTTAAATTCTGACCGAATCAAACCTTTTGTCGAGCCGCACGTCGGCCCGCTGCAGCCGCTCAGCGTTTCCTCCGAGGTTTTGAACGCGTTCGAGCCGCGTGGAGAGAGAGTCGATGTCGTTAACAAACTGAGAGGACGCTCTGAACAAAGTCTCCATGAAATGACCTCACGTGACCTCTACGTCCTGTAAAACCGTGACATCATCCTGCACAGGAGCTGTAAATGACATCTTTCTAACCTTTACACGTCCTCTCTCATCCCTTCAAAATAAAAGTTTGTTTCTCTCGCACCGTGTCCCACCCAAAGATTGTATTCAACAGGAAACACATCAAATCAAGAAAATAAAAGTCACGGGCACTGAATTTATTAAAGGGGTTTTAAAAGGTCTCAAATCAATTTTTCTTGACTCTTAAAAATGCAAAGACCTGGGAAGTTGTTTTTATGAATGTTTATGTTGATTTGAAATGTCAAAATAATTGCTAACTATCTGTTTCTTTAAATAATTGCATTAACATCACAGCAGCAGGCCGGCCGTCGACTCGGGGAAATTCAGATTCAGAGGAAACTGTCCGTTCACCTCGAGGGCGGGACCGGGCGGCGAAACGAGGCTCAGGGTGTTTTTGTGCCAGAAGTTTTTCAAAACTCGACACGAGGGCCGAGTGAAATCCCACGCAGAGAAACACAGAGCAGCAGCAGGGGTTCTGCTCCCCCGTAATAGTTATTGATTTTTTTATAAATTCAATTCTGGCTGTTGTAAAACGGGTCTTAATTTTTTATTACGAGTCTTGAAAAGTCTTAAATCTAACGGGTGTGAAGCTGCACCGACACGAGCAGCGAGTCAGAAGCTTTCTCCAAACTAAAACCAACACGTTTATCAGTAAAAAAAACAACCATTTCTGTTTGCCTCAACAGTTTTTGTAGCGAGAACTAAAGCCTGGCGATCGCGTTGCTCGACTGAAACCGCTTGTTGACGTTTTTCCAGCAGTTTGCAGACATTTTTCTTTTCTTTTCTTTTTGCTTTTGCTTTCCTGTTACATGTTTTTTTTTTGCCTACTTTTGTCTGTTTAACTAAAAAAAAACAATCAAACAAAACAAAACAAACAAACAAAAAAAAAAATTTGTACCTTTACATATCACGAGTTGCTTCTGTCCTGTCCGGTGTGGTTGTCGTGGTAACGGCGTGGCGGTGTCATCAGTCCCTGGGAGTGTGTGAGCGGGAGGAACAAGAAGGAAGAACCCCATTAGAAACAGGGCTGGCCAGGAGAGAGATTGCATGGTGTGTGTTTCTGTTTGCACGAGTGTGTGTGTGTGCGTGGGTGCGTGTGTGTGTGTGTGTGTTAAGTGTGTGTATGTATATTGTATGTAAATAGTGTTGATTTTGTACGGTACAAGTGTGTGTGACTTGTTTTGTACACATGATAAAAAGATTAAATGACACTTTTATAAGAGCCTGCCATTGGCTCACCGTCACACTATACAGTGCAATAAAGTGCTTTGATTGGCTAAAACTGGGACGGGGTGTTTTTTTTTTTCTTTTCTTAATTTTATCTTATTTACTTATTTTGCTTCCTGTTACCACAGATAAAACCAAAGATCATTTTAAACTGCATTATATTCGGTAAATGTTTCTGTAGGCAGCTCAGTGGACAGCTCAGGTTGTCCTGACTGGTTGTGGGCGGGGCTTGAAGCTCAATTTGCATATTAATTATTTTAATTTAATTTAGATTTTTTTGGTTTCAGTTTAGTTTTAATTCGCTCTTAAAGCAGGTTTACTAGTTTAGTTTTCATTTTTTGAGAATGTTTAGTTTTAGTTTGGCTTTTATTAGTTTCAGTGTTACTCTTATTTTTAATATGGTGTGTTTGTTGGGCAGAATTCAACAAGGTCAGAAAAGGTTTTGGGTCATAAAAACTCAGGACATTTTCCTTAAATAAAATATCAGATTATTTTAGTCAGCTTTGTAACCACACAACACAGTTTCACTTAGTTATTGTGTTTCTGTAAAGCGTAGTTTTCATTCTTATGTCAATGTTTTTTTTATTATTTTGTTAGTTTTCATTAACAATAACGACCTCGCTCTTGACCTCCTTCATATAAATGTGGCATCTCAAACTTTTCTCAGTAATCAGACAAAATGAGTACAGTTTACTTAGTCATTTCAAGTGTCATTTACTGAAGACATAAATAAAATAATTTAATTTTTTTTTTTTTTAGATTTACAGAGATGCCAGTGTTGGATGCAGCCGTTCTCCAAGCATGGCTTCTGTTTGTTCATGTCGTCTTTCAAACAGCAGCTGTAGGGAGCCGGTTTATTTTGAAAGTCACATTTTTGATCCTGTTTGCGGTGATTTTATGTCTCATTGGACGAGGACTGAAGCAAGTCAGCGAGGAAACTGAATCAAACTGTCCTGATCTCCTGCATTTTGTCCCACAGAGGCTTATCATGTCCTAACTGGGAAAAAGCAGGATTTTACATCAAACGTTTTGTCCACTCGCCCACAAACTAACGATCCAAGCTGAATGACCTGAGCCGTTTCTCCTCATACGCCAAATGTCAAAGACAAACCAGGCGTTGAGAGCGGGGAGGGATCCCTGTAGGCTAAAATGAGACAGCAGAAGCTTTGAATCCACAGAAGAAAAACTAAAACTTGTAAAGTAGAGGTCACTGGTTTGAATCTGCACCAGTAAAGAAAGCAGCTCAGTACACTCTTGTAGAAAAGCAGTGATGGACAAAGTACTCAGTCCACTACTTCAAATATCACTCCACTACGGGTGAAAGTCGCTCAGCCACATTTTAATTTGAGTTAAAGTGTGGAATAATTGCTTTAAAAAATTCTTCAGTATTCAAAAGTACATGTTCTTTTCAGGATCAACACATTGCTGTTTGTGTTCATGATGCATTTACTGAACCTGGGAACTCTGAAGCCTCCTGATGAATGCTCTGACTTCCCTGCAGAACCACGACGTCACACAAATCTGACAAATGCACCAGTCGTTTGATTTTTGCGAACAAAATGAAATGAACGCGTTTTATTTTGAAGGCAGGTGTCTCTTGAGTTGGACGACGTAGTTCTGCTTTTACATCAAACCCAGCTGAGAGCGGGTGCTGTGATTTTTTTATTTGAGGAAAACAGAATGTGGCCCAGCACATTTCAGAAAAGAAAAAAAAAATCTAACTACAATATTTGTCTTGGAAATGAGTCAACAAAAAAAAGAAGAAATAGTCAAGTAAAATACAAAATACTGCAGTAAATGTACTTTGTTACTGTCCGTCACTGTGTGAAGGTCACAGGTTTGATCTGGTGTGAAGGAAATGTTTGTGTGTGTGTGTCCATCGACAGTTACACACCGTGTCCAAGACAAAGAACACACTTAATCACGCAATGAACATCCATGGGTCCCTAAATGTCTCAGAAATGTCTTAAATCGGTAACACTTCACAATAAGAGTACAACAATTAACGTTAGTTAACGTTAGTTAATGCTGTAATGGTTAATTAACTGTTAGTTAATGATTATTATGGCATTTACTGATGCTGATAATATCTACAATAACCCTTAAAGAGCATATAACAGGTTAAAATTTTTACAAAATTTATATTTAACCTTGTGTGAAAATGACCATGTGAAAGGTTAATGCAGGATTTAATATGTTTTACTAGATGTAAGGCCACATATTCAGAGGAAAAAGAGGCTGTTTTGAGCAAAGTCTAAAAATGCTTTTTTTTTTTCAAACATCGTGTCATATGACATATATAAATTATTATCTTAGCATGAACAGCATTAGTAAATGATTCTTAGACACATTAGTTAACAGTTAGTTAACTGTTAACTAATGTTTATTACAGCATTAATTAACGTTAATTGTTGTACTCTTAGTGTAAAGTGATACCCTTAAATCATATAATTTAAGGTCTTAAAAGTATTAAAATGTCTTCAGTCTTGCTGTTCGAGCTCTTATTTTTTCCACGTTGTGACGTCAGGTTTCAGTCGGCGTCCTGTCTGCTTCACAGCTGCTCGTGTCCCTTTTTTTTAACTTCCTGTCGTCTGTTTTTCTTATTGTTATTCTTTTATTTTCTTGTTCTTGTTAGTTTCTCAGTGACTTTCAGCCAGAAACCGTCTTGGTTTGCCAGCTTTGTTTCTCCTTAATTCTTAAATTCAAGTCCAGGTGGGATTTTAAAAATGTCCTCGAAAAGCCTAAATGTAACTTTCTGAAAGTGGAGTGATAACAAGCCTACGTTTAGTAAATTTAAAGGTGCACTCTGTAGAATTGAGGGTTGATTGTTTAGGCTCCACTGAGAAAAATGTGGAATAAGCATGAAATTTAAAAACGAGGACCACGTGGACTTTTTTTTTTGAGTCTGAAGCGTTCACTTCAGTCACCTTTTAAAGTGAAACTGAAGCACGGTGGAATTAAAAATGTCCTGCTGAAAGTCAGAAAAACAGATTTGCATTTCCGTTTTGGAACGTGAAAGTCTCAGGAAACGTTTGCAGGTCAGATCTTCCTCTTTAGTCTTGGGACGGAGACGGGAAACAGGACGGTGGAGCTTCACGTCCACCTGAAGACGCTGCAGCTGATGGACGGTTTCCCAGCTGCTGTGTGGCTCTTCTCTCTGTAGTTTTCCTGCTTCTTCAATCTCTTTCCTCTCTTGCCAGCTCTTTTCTTTCTCTCTGTCTCTGCCTGCCTGGAGTTTATCATTCCTCTTTTCACTTTTGTCGCTCCTCCTCGGTCTCTCACCTTTCACCTCTGTCATCTGTTTCAGTCTCAGTCCGTCTCTCTGTCTGATTTTCTTCCTCTCTCTCTTCCCCTCCTTGCTTTCTCTCCCATTTCCTGCCCGTCTCTCTCTTTCTCTTTCATCCATCCTTTATCTCACTTTCCTCTTCACATCTTTCTCATTTCCTTTCTCCACATCTCTAATCCTTAACTAACTAACCTGAGCTGATAATCTGAACTAGAGTCTCTGTGTATCTGAATTCATTTAGTTTCTTACAGTCTGGACATGAGAACATGTACCCATGTAGAAACCCGTACTTCACTACTGACTTACTGACTCACTTTTTGCCAGACAGTGGTCAGTGGCGCCTCCTAGTGGCAACTGTAAACACTGTTAGTGAGGGTGCAGAGGCAGAACTGATCTCCTGGGATCTCCTGGTGGTGACAGCGAGACGTCGCTCAGGACGAGGGCCGACACGCTCAGCCCTCGCTGATCTGACAAGATGGTAAACCTGAACATTTGTCTTGTGTTTTGATGACAAAATGCTCGTTCACAGATCAAGGCTCCGCCCCCGGGTCACCCAGGCTCCGCCCCCAGATCATACAGGCTCCGCCCCTAGGCTGTGGTACTGCAGAGGCCGACCAGACGCTCTGCTGCTACGGACGAAGGACCCTCATTTTTTCACAACACACTTCATCACACTGGTGCACTGATGTGGATTCATTAACGCACAGATCATCATGAGTTAATGAATCGCATTAATGTTCACCACATCAGACACTAATAACTCAAAGTCTAACTCAGTGGTTTTCAAACTTTTTTTCAAAAATATTTCCCCTTTTGAAATATTTTTTTTCAGCGAAGTTCAAACTGACCAGAGCAAAAAAAAGGTAGAAAAAATTCCATATAAAGATTTCCAGTCCAGCTCCATCAGAGTGAAACAACAAGCGGATACTGAGCAGATTCTCCTGTTTCTGCTTCTTCTTCTCTTCTGCCTCCTTGTTTCCAGCTGTTATCGCTGCTAAGTTTCAACCACTGATCCATTTTCTGGGTTTGTTTTTCGGTCACAGTGAACAAACATCCTCACTCGACGACCACGGCAGCAGATTCAAAGCACACATCTGACACCTTCAAGAAACCCAGAGGGAAAACTGAAGACAATGTGTGCTTTATCAAACTTACATATACAATTTTTATTGATCTTGTTGCATAGACTTATTATTTTAAGAATTATGCATGATTTATATTTTTCAATTTAACATTTTTTGTACCCCCTGCAGTACTACAACGTGCCACTAGGGGATGCACTATTTGAACATCACTGGTCTAACTCCCAGTTTTGTAGACTGGACAGATGCGACGGATCACCTGGTGCAAACTGGTTTCACATGGCTGCAAGTTTAAATCCATGACCTCCACCCACTGTGGAAACCTAATAATAAAAACAATAATAATAAACTTTACTCATAAAGCACCTTTAAAACCAGAGTTTGCAAAGAGCTTTGAAAGAGATGCAGACTGTAAAAGAGATAAAAAGCCAGTGGAAAAAGAAGAAGGCAAACATAAATTAATAACTACAATAATGAGTCAATAAAATAAAATAAAAAGATGACATCACATAACAATTTTAATTTAAATCACAGCTGGATGTCAATTGGGAATTAATCCATGACGATCGACTTCATTAATAACAATTCCCATACAAGTCGGTGTGTCAATCAGATCGACTCTATTAGTTATTGATGTGTTAAACATGAATGCATCGCTTAGTTCCTCATGATTTATACATTAACTCATGATTGTCTGTGCATTATTGAGCATTAATGAATGAAAGAGACTGCAGCAGCTAGCATTAATAAATAATTCATGATTAAAAAATGTAATAAAATCAAATTGATACAATAATGGCAATAATATAGTCTACAATAAATTCATATGAATAGAACAGAGTCGGAGATAAAATTGAGTCAAACATGACAGAAAATGTGCAGTGGAGAGCTGATAGCCACTCGTTTAGTCTCGCTCCCTCGCTCTCAATCCAGTTTTCTCCGCTCTCTTCTCTCTTTACTTCCTCCTCCTCTCTCTCTCTCTCTCCTCCCAGTCTCTCTCTGTCTCTCTACCTTTTCTCCTCCTCTCTCCCTCACTCACTCTGCCTTCCATCTCTCAAATCAGTTCAGCCATGCTTTACTGCCATGGAAGTTCACTCTCTCTCTCTCTCTCTCTCTCTCTCTCTCTCTCTCTCTCTCTCTCTCTCTCTCTCTCCTTCCCATAATCCTCTTCTCAGTCTCTGCCAGCTTGTAAAATGTAATTGACCGCCGTCTTCTGCCTGGCTGCTTAAAAGGTTTTCCATGTTCGGCTGGCATGAGGGCCACAGATGTTTTTTTCATGTCTTCTCAGCTGTGAAAATGCGAAAGCAAATATTAATATCTTCATTTCAATGAACTTATTCTCATCCTGCAACCCAAAAAAAAAAAAAAAAAAAAAAAAAATTTTGAGAAAGGGCAGTACAGTATGGCAGTTTCTGCTCTTTTCCACGGTGCTGTCATGTGTTTTATGTGTTTATGTGTTTCCTCCCTGCAGGTTCATTTCTCTGCAGGTTCATTCAGCAGAAAACACATGAGGGATCAGCTGAGCATTTCCCTCTTTGTGTTTTGTGGTTGAATCTCACCGTATGACACCTAAACAAATTAATTGGATTTTTTTTTAAAAAAAAAAAGGTACATCAAAAATTACCTGGAATAATAGTAAAATAAATAAATAAAAATAGAAAATAAAAACACAATTACAAGAAAATTAGAAAAAAAAAATAAATCCAAGAAAATAAAAACAATAAAAAATAAAATTAAAATGATAAAAATTAAAATGATTAATGAATGAATCAAAAAATATAAAATTTGAATAATAGTAAAAAAAAATAAAAAATAAATAAAAAAGCAATTACAAGAAAATTAGAAAAAAAAAATCCAAGAAAATAAAAACAATAAAAAATAAAATTAAAATGACATATGAACCATATTTATAATAATTAAAATGATTAATGAATGAATCAAAAAATATATAATTAGAATAATAGTAAAAAATAAATAAATAAATAAAAAAGCAATTACAAGAAAATCTCTCTCTCTCTCTCTCTCTCTCTCTCTCTCTCTCTCTCTCTCTCTCGGTCTGCATGGCTTTATTGGCAGTGACCAGTGTGCTTGCACTGCCAAAGCGCTCTCTGATATTAATAACGATTAGCAGAACGTATACACAAGTAAAAGCCAGTTTATACATGCAAAACAATATTTACAGAGATGCTTCAGCCGCAACAGAATGAATTGCGATAAACAGTCGCGGTGCAAACACAATAAAACAGCCGAGCAGCTCCAGGCTGAATTTTTCCACTGAATTTCCTTCGACGTGACGGGTCGGCGTTCATTTTAGTTTTTCTCAGGAACTTGTGATGGAAATGTTCAAAGTTTTGCAGCAAATTGGAAGCAGTTTTCCTCCTCGCTGCCCTCCGTCTCTCACTCCTGTTTTATCTCACTTTTTTTCCATCCGTCTCTCCTCTTTGGTTGATCAGACAAGCCGTGGCCTCCTGAAACTCCCGAGTAAAAGCATTCCTGTGTGATGCTGCTCTGTTATTTATCTATTTAGAGTCATAAAGAGACCAAATGATGTGTGCGGCCGGTCGGCCAGCAGATGGTTTCAGTTGACAGATGGAATTTCCTCTCCTTTCTTCTCCTCTCTTCCTATCCTCCATCCTGTCATTTGCCTCTCATCACTCACTCATTTTGCTCTCGTTTTTTTTTCTTACATTACAGGCACTTAAAACTGCTGCTGCTCCATCTCACCGTCACAAAATAATTTACATTGTGTTTAGAGAGTTTTATGACACACCTGCCCGGTTAATTCATCTGAAAAAGGAAAAGGCTGTAATGTAACCACTGCAGTAGAGATGGATAGGAATAACACAACTGTTGATTTGTTATAATTTAACAAAGGGACGGTCCAATGTTAGAAACCCATCTGCACACACACACACCCATGCACACCTCCCAAAGGACATTGCTGAAGAAAGCCTAATTCTATCAAATGGGTTTTGCCTAATTCTTTATATCACAACTGCGATTACAAAACATAGATTATATAGGTTTATTCTTTTACAGCATGTGGACATTAAGCATTCGTAATAATGCTTATTTTTCAAAACACACTGCAGTTTTGACTTCAACTAAACTTCACCTCGAATTTTTCAATTACAGCA
This sequence comes from Myripristis murdjan, assembly GCF_902150065.1. Lineage (NCBI taxonomy): Eukaryota > Metazoa > Chordata > Actinopteri > Holocentriformes > Holocentridae > Myripristis > Myripristis murdjan. Next base: position 4,429,881 of record NC_043999.1, on the reverse strand, counting down.
ACTGAGCACGCTGCAGGTTAATTTCCTCGGTCACATGACCTGCTCCACTCCAGGTTACACCAAACATCTCTAGTAAAATCTAGATCTGTAGTCACATCTCACATCCCAAAAAATATTTTGTTATAGCAGTGGCTTGGTACTGGGTGTATTTTCATCAGCGCAGATAGTACTGAATGATTATAGAAATATTACAGGAATATTATGGGAATACGACAGGCAGCAGTGTGTCGGTATGCAGATGACGCTGCTCTATAATGTATATAGGCTACAATATAATATAGAATTGGGTTTCTATAGTAAATAGTTTGGAGAATATTATAGACCCGAGACAAAACTGACAGAGGGGCTGGACTGAGAGAAAAAGGTGCAATAACAAATCTGTCTGCATCTTCAGCACCACGGACAGCACCATGGATTCATCAACACACAGCACAGAGAGGCTGTTAATGAGGGCAGGTTAACGAGGGGAGGCATTTTGGTCATTTTGCTAACGAGGTGGACGGCATCCCCTCCTCACCCCTCCTCAAATCGCCCTCAGGTTGCCGGCGTGGTGACCAAGACCTAGAGAAATGTCAGAACTGGTTTTGCAAAATTATGCCTATGTGAGCGAACTGGCAAAAAAGCTGAATCAGCGTGTTCGGGTGTGTCTGCTGGCCGCTACTGGATGTCTTAATTTGACCAAGTTTCTCTCAGACTTTCACTTCTCCTTTTTTTCTCCCAGGCTTTGATCAAATTTCACAATCTGCGCATTTACTGTTTTTGTTACACATGGTTACCACACTGGCTTCGTCACTGAAAACTGCTATATTTTCCAGTTGGGATGATTCAATATGTTATCTGATGCAGACAAATTAAAGTAGGTCTGGGATCAGGTTTAAGGTCCAGGCAGGTCTTTGTATCAGTAGAAAACAACTTTATCTGTTGAAATCTGCTCCCATTGGGCATACATGTATGATAATGTAATCATTTTAATCAGTTGTGTGCCTGAGTAAGGTTATTTTTTCATTGTTATTCAGGGTTACTGGTGAAATAAAATCATGTCCTGCTTAGAAATGACGCTGATAATTTACTGGAAAATTTGGAAAGCATAAATATCAAGTGACACTATTTTCCATGACAACTCAAAGCCTAGATGACTGATCAGTTCTTTCAGGTGGCCAGCAGCTGTAAAGACAATAAAATTTCATTCCAGGTTTTACAGACTGTTTTTATCAGCTGGGATGGGAGGAAAGCATCCATCATGTATCAGTATCAAATAATAAAAAGCCCAATATTGGTCTGATAAATTGGCAAATCATAGCCTACGCAGAGCCACACTGTGTAGCCTGTGGGTTTTATCGTGTCTGCTTCTTTTATTCATTCTTTGTACAAACTTTCAGTGCATGAAATAAAATAAAAGTGAAATTAAGATTTGTTTTGTGTCCCCTGGAGGCTCCTGAGGGACCTCTGCGGGTCCCGGAGCCTCAGTTTGGATTACACTACACACCTCAGGCTGGTAAATTGACGTGACTTTGGTGCTGCTGAGAGTGCAGGGTGGTCCCGCAAGAGGTCGCTGTTGGCGCGCGCGTACACACACACACACACACACACACACACACACACACACACACACACACACTGTACGCCCCCAGCCCGCGCGGTCTTGAAGACGTGAGCGCGCATTTCAGTGGGGTATCCTACGGGAAACGGGTCGGGAGCGCGCTTCGCACTGAAGTCAGCGGGAGTGAAGCGGACCACCGCCTCAACACTCCACCTCCGACACGGCTCACACACACTTACACACACACATACACACTCACACACACGCATACACACACACACTCAGGACCTCTCACACCGGATTGACCGGTCTGACTCCAGCACCCTGGCTCTCTGTATCACAACTTTGGGATTTGGAGTTTTAACTTTATTGTTTAACTTTATTGTTTTATTGCCGTCACGGATTCATGTTCCGACCAAAGCTGCGTTTTTTGAGTTTATTTCTCATCTTGTGGTTTATTCTGCCGTCTGGAGCCCGCAGGAGCGCTCTCTCTCTCACACACAAACACACACACACACACACACACATACACACACACTGATGTAGCGGCGGACAAAGAGGTGAGGAAATTAGTTGATCAGCATAAGGAGAACAATTTCTTTACACTTATATTTTCTTATGAGGCTGTGTTCCCCTCTGCAGGCTTGTGCGCTGGTCTTGCTGTGATTATGCTTCAGCTCAGCCTGAGACAGTGAGTGAACTTCAGGCTTTACTCTCCGCCACATCCCGGCGCTGCTGGATGAGATGCGACCATGTCCTTCACACGCCGGCTCTGCCTGCTTCTCCTCGGCTTCGCCCTCCTGCACACGGTGAGAGTCCAGCTGATTCACTTCATCATGAAAAAAACAACAACAGAAAACTCATATAGGTTATTGCAATATCAAAATTAAGCCCAAGAAACACTCTAATACAGGCTACCATTCCTCCAAGGATGTGAGATGCTGTAGTCTTGTATTTAATAATAGCATATATATTTAAATTTCCTGTGGCATCACTTGGCTATAATAACTCTTAATATTCTTACAGTATAATATAGTATATATAGAAACTACACTAATTTGTAGCACTTTTACTGCAATTTCGCCCCTTTTGTTGGTGAACGCACTGTGATGTGCACCTAACAGGCTATTTCCATAGGATTTACCCCGTAGTGTGTCTTTATTGTACTTTATGGTGTTTTTATGGCAAAATTTCCAACAAAATCAACCAGTGCTGTGATCCTATGATCCAACCTCATAATGCTCCTGCAAAACTGCATTATAGAATAGCAGTACTATTACTAGTAACAGCCTACCACAGCATGTATAATCTAAAAATCAGTTTTGTTGTTAAAAAATGTGCCATTCATCTTATATCAAATAGCTAATCCACGTTTCTATACATGTGGAGCTTTTTTTCTAAATCAGCTTCCAGACTACTGTTTTTTTTTTTTTTTGTTTGTTTGTTTTTTTTAATGCCATTTAATAGTTTGGATTGAGTTTGGGTTCATGTACCTGTCTGCTGTAATCAGGACAGGTAAATAACCAGACCTTGTAGTGATGAAACCTAAACGAGGACCTGTTAATAGCCTTTCTAATTAAACCCATCAGCATGTGTTGCGTTCTGCCTGTGGCATATCGGCATCACACAAACAAACACACAAACATATAAATAAACAAAATAAATGACCTGCACAGGCTGAGTGACGCAGACTGGCCCATTGTGGAGGTCTACTGTAGGAGTGTGAAAATATTAATTATAGATATCCTGGCTGGAGGGTCGTTCATAGCGGCGAGTCCCAGTTCAGATGTAGGATGGCTCTATATTTAGACGCTGCAGCTGGGGCTTTCAGCTCATTTCCATAAGTTTTCATGGAAGACGGTCCCGGCGGCTCGGGGTGCAACTCGCCCCCCCGGCTTTGATGTGGAGCCGCAACCTTGAAGCCAGCAGCCTGTTGTCTGAGAGTTAGTTTGCTGAAATTTGGCTCAAAGACAAATAAAACTGTTGGTAAAAAAAACAAACAAACAAACAAAAAAAAAAAAAAACAGCCACATAAGTAAAGAAAAGCATATTTAAACATGTACGCCTGACACAAAACATGCAATACAAAAAGAACTAAAGTACCAAAAGACAAACTGATATTAGCCTACATGTTTTATATACACTTTAAGATTTTGAATTTAAAATAATTCATTCAATTTGTGATTAAAATTCACTCCACTCCCATTACAACTTTACATCACTGGTGTTTGTTCTGCTAATAGCCATTAGCTAACCAGATAGCATGGCTATAGCTCACTAGCTTGTTAGCCTAGCCTCGCAAACAGCGTTTAAGAGCAGCCGACAAACTGCTCACTGTCTGCACTTTAGTGACTGGCTTTAATATAGTTCAGTTACTCTGCGAAGTAAAGACTTTTCTAGAATCCATTCTCGAGGTTTTGTTTGAAAAGCACAGTTTAAAAAAGTGAAAAGCGGCGTTAGCATTTTGAGAGTCGATGTGGCTCATTAGCACACGCACCAGGTTTCTTCTTGTTGGTAATAGAGTGAACTTTTTTTTTGTTGTTGTTGTAGATAGATAGATAGATAGATAGATACTTTATTCATCCCGCAGGAAATTCACAGTTTTTCAGCAGTATCCACAGATTACAGATTAAATAAAATAAAAAAGATGAAAAAAAAAAAAAATAAAGAATAAGATCTAAGTACAACAGAATAAGATCTAAGTACAAGCCAGTGTGCAAAAAGCAATGTGCAACAAAAAAAAAAAAACAGAAAAAACCGTGTGCATGGGTGCATAAAATGTGCATAGAGGTAGGTCAATGTGTAAATTTAGAGGAAATACAGTATACACATGATAAATAGCAGAAGCAATATAAACACTATAAACAAGGATTATAAAAAAAAAAAAAAAAGAAATATGAACAATTTAAACAGAAGTATTAACAATTTAAACAGCAAAAAAATTTCCTTTTTGCTGTGTTTTAAAGGGAAATGCAGCCACAGTGTTGTTCAGTATTTCCTTCTTGGTGTCATTCACACAGCTCGCAGTAGACACTGAACCAAAACTGGCACATGAAAGCTAAAGCTGCTTTTCGGGTTAAACTGCACTTTTTAAACCAAACTTTGAGACCCGAGATCACAGCCCATGAGGACAAAAGTCTTTCATGAACCCAAAACAATCTTTACTTAATATTAAAGCCATTTAGTAAAGACCAGACACTGAGCAGTTTGTCGCTGGTATTTTACACTGTTCCTGGCCGGGTGTTTGTGTGGCTAGGCTAACAGCAAGCTAAGTGCTTAGCGAGCAGCAACTAACAAAACAAACATCAGTGAAGTAAAGTCATAATTGGAGTGAGAATTTCAGTTTATTTTAACCTCAAATTGAATAATTATTTAAAATTCAAGATCTTAAAGTGTGTATAAATGCCCTGGGAGCTAACAGCTAACAGTGAGCTAGCTAGTCAAATGTGTAGCGCCCTCTACTGGGCTCACAAAAGGTTTAAACGGCTAATATTGTGTCGTTACAGAATCTGTATACTGTAGGCGATTTATTTATTTGTTTATTTACCTTCTTAATTATTTATTTATCGGCCTAAAATCCAACGCTTACACAAGCGGCATTAGCATCGTGGCTAATCAGGTCAATCACTTCTGCCAGACAGCCTCTTGACTGCCACCTCATTTAATTTCACCTGATTACCTGCTGTTCATTAATAAAAATTAGTCAAATCAGGATTACATAGAGCAAAAGCCTTAAGGCAACTTGGCTTTTTAACATCCTTACACAACACAGAACAATTTCAGGTCAAAAATTCATCCCTGAAGTTGTTATTCAGTCTATTTTTCTTATCGTTCTTATGTTTGTACGTCTTTTATATTGCCCTCTCTTGAGTTTTATATTTATATAGTCCTGCCATTCAGGCTCCGGTGCCTGTACCTGCTCCTGTATTGTTTCTGATGTGAGTTTGTTTTATATTTAACTCGCTCCCTGAGAATACCTCACCTACTTTCCATCTGCACGACCACACATACCTGTTTCACAATATCAGACCCGCACTGTTGATAATCAGGAAGGAAATGGGTCAGCTGTGTCTGTGTGTGAATGTGTGTGTGTGTGTGTGTGAGAGTGCCTATGAGTGTGTATGTAAATAGTTGATATAGGTTATTGACTTGCATTCTGTTTTGAACTATGAACCTTTTGTCCTTCCGCTCTCTGTATGTGAATAGCAGTGTGTGTGTTTGTATGCATGTGTGTGTGTGTGTGTGTGTGTGTGTGGGTGTGTTGGTTAAGTTTCAACCGAGAGGTGACGATATTGTCGCGCTAATCAGATCCAACACCCACGACCTCAAATCAAATGCTGGTGAAAGAATAAATTAGGCGAGTTCATCTTCTGAAGTGTAATTGCTTGCTTTGATATTGAGATCCAGCTGTTTGATGCTTTTACATTTCATCCATCTCTGTATCGGACTAATGTGAAATGCCGACAGCACTTTGATGGTGGTCCGATCCAAATGGCGGCGAGAGATAACCGCCACCATAAATTGAATTTCCCAGGAATGCTTTATGGTGACGGCAGTAAACTTTATGAGACACGACGGGGCGGAAACGTAACGCTGGCAGTGATGGACCATGGCAGTCATCTGGCTTTTGTTATTTCACAATTTGAAAGCATAAATCCATTAAAGACAAATAATAATAATAATGATAACTGCATTGACGGCTTTTGGAGATTTTTTCACTCTTTTTCCTGCTGATTTGGTGCATCACATACAGCTTCTGCATTGCGTACCTCTGCTAAGATATGGAGCATTATTTGCCAGGTAATTTTACTTTTCCCATCTTTTTCCTGAAGAAAATGAGCGATAATGTATGCGGTTTGGTACGGTAAAAACTCTGTCAGTGGGATATCTTCAAGACCATGGAAAACATGTTGGGGCTGCATCTATTTCTTATGTATCTTATGTTTATCAGTTATGATAGATGTGTCTATCTGCTTGCCCTGCACTCAGTTCTTGGCCAGTTGCACGGTTTCAATCATCTCCGGGGTTCTTCCCCTATTTGGAAATGTACGCTGGCTACAAAAGCCATTTCTGCCACACAAAAAAGAGAAGCCAAGGCAAAAATAGCCAACAGTATCTGGCTGCGGACTCGGAGGAACCCATGATGTGCCAAACCTCTGGCGGGTTGGAAATGCCCACATTGCGTTGGAAATACATCACGAGTGAATGAGACCTGCACACCTGGGTGAAGTTTGCCTCAGGTGCTTTCTGCCAGGGGTTAAGGATAAGGTTTGGATCAGAGATTGGTGATACAAATATGACTTCTTTGCACGTCAGAGGCCCTTTTCTGAGTCTGGATGCTGCTCAGAAAAAGTTTATTTGATTTTTTTGGTGCAGTGCAGCCATCTGTCCAGCAGAGGGCGCACATCAGTGACAAACTAATTAACCTAAGATAAATTTGCTAACAGCTGTCTCCTCACAGGTGGCTCAGCTGCTGGCCTGATTATAAACAGCTAATAACCAACCCTGCTAATTAAAACTCTGTTATTTATACATTTCGGGTGCTGAAACAGCGGCTGCTTTCAAGCGACGTTTGGCACGACAAAAATATTAGGTGCTCAGTGTAACGATCACAAAACGACTGGAGGAAATGTAAACGGGACATGGACAGAGGTAAACGAGCTGTAACTCCAAATGACAGTGGCCTTCGCCTTTGTTTTTGCGGAGCGATGGAAGAAACCAAATATAACGTCTTTGCTTTGCCTTGCCTCCTCAGCGGCCGGGACTATTATTAGAGGACAATGCTGTGTTCCCAGGAAAACCTTGAGGCGCTACAAACCCTGGATTCCTGGCCTCAGCCCCCGTCCTTAACTTGTGCCTTGCCTGTAATCCGCTGCAAACTGCACTGCCTGAAAGCTTAAAGTGACAAAATGATGAATCTATTTATATAGAGCTGTATAGAGCAATATTTAAAAATCACAAACAATTCAAGGGCCAAACGGGGCCTGTATTTATTGAACAATTTTGACCCAAAGTGGTCATTCTTTTGATCAAAATATGTCCTGTGTAAAACTGAGTCATACAAACTATTAAATTTGAAACATGAAACATTCTTTGCCAAAAATGTTTTTGTATAAAACAAACCAAGGACGTCCAAACCCAAAGCGATCAGAGTGGAAAATGAAATGAAAAGAGTCCTTCCTTTTTTCCTGGGAGATATTTTCTGGAAGCAGGTCGACCCTGAATCTTTTACAAAAGACAGCTAGTTTCTTCACATGGAATCAAAAATAACCAGATAACTCATATTTTGCGGAAGAGACAACAGAGAAGTCTGCAGTGCATGTTTTTGCACAGACATGCACGTCACCGGCACAGAAACACAAAGAGAGACAAAAATAATATTTTCCTGTTAAATCACATGAGTCATTTGGTCAAAATACGCCAAAGTTTTTCAAAAGTCAAACATCAAAATATTGCCAGGTTGAGTTTCACTAGAATTTTAACTTAATTAACCCCTTGACTTCTGGTTTTCCATTAAATTTCCCCTTAAGTGGCTTCAAAACTTTTGTACGACAGTGTCCCATATATATTCTGTATCTGCTGTTTGCTGGTGGACAGTGGTGAGGTTTTGCAGCAGTTTGGATCAGTTGATGGCAAATATTTGCTTTGACAAGGTCCTGTCATGGTAATCCTGTGTTTGAACTCTGATGACTGCAGTTAGGGTTCAGATTAGGGTTAGGGTTAGAGTGTGTGAGAGTTTCTCAAATCCAGGGTTACCCTCTAGACACAAAGCAGCTGAACACAAATGACATCTGAGGTGAATGACTTTGATTGGCCCTGCAGGTTTTGCGCAGCGACGGAGATGATTTTGGAGTTTGATCTGGTGTAGTCTGGTGGATTAATCTGGTCTGATACTGTCTGGATTAGATTAGGAGCTGAACAAGAGCGTTCTTTTGTTTTGTTTAATCCAAAAACATTGTGATTGTGTTTCATCCTCTACTAGGAATGGACGCTCCCACATTCTGGCATCAGTGATCTCTGTATGTGTGTGTGTGTGTGTGTGTGTGTGTGTGTGTGTGTGTGTGTGTGTGTGTGTGTGTGTGTGTGTGTGTGTGTGCGTGTGTGTGTGTGTGTGTACACAGTATGAGTGAGTATGTGTGTGTTTGTCATAAATGCAGGCACCTGTGTTATTGCATGTTTGTGTCATTGTGCACTTTTATGTGTGTATGCATGTATATACTGTATATGTGCACATGTTTGTATATGTGCATGCTTCTGTTTGTTTGTGTGTGTGTGTGTGTGTGTGTGTGTGTGTGTGTGTGTGTTGGTATCAGACCTCATTAGATTAGAGATTATGTTGTTGTTCCACTGCTTGTTGTTAGACGGCGGCGGATTAAATGAGATCAAGCGGTTTAACCTTTGACCTTTGCTGCTTTCCATTTATAGTTTTGTTATGAGAAGCAGAAATGGACGCAGGACAGACTTATTTATCAAAATCAGCGGCAGCAGATTCTAATGAGTTACATTACATGAAACCATAACAGAGCGTTCAGCGTCCCTCTGAGGAAACTCTGGCCTCCACCTCGCTGCTTCCTAATCTGGACCCTCCAGGGGCCCGCAGACAAGACAAACTACAGAAACTGCACAAAAACTGCAACACAACGTACGATACGCTCATTATTTAGGGTGTTGCAATCAGTATTCACAGCCGTCCAACAGTTTCTCAAGTAAAATAAACTCAGAGGGGAGAAAAGAAGTCATCATTTATTGTCCGAGCTCCGTGGTGTGTCAGCAGGGGAGGCACGAGGCGATATCGCTTCAGCTTTGGAGGTTGTGAAAGGAATGGTTCCTAAAATAACAGTCATAACCTAACATTTCGACAAAACAAACAAATGACACTTGATTCATGGAAATTCTGGAAACAAGTTGATTAGCGTTGGAAACAAGCAGGATTATTTCATCCCGCTGTCAGTTTTTTTTTTTTTTTTTTTTTTTACGTTGTTGGAAGAAAAACAAGATTTGAACCCTGAAGATGAGACTGATTGAAATTTTTTTTTTGCAGTGTGTTGCAGTGAATAATGGTTTAATTGACTTTTATTTGCACGTTTAGACACAAAATTAAATGCCAAGACCCATCTGGATGAATGTAGGCAGGGAAAATGCACGATAAACTTCCATCTTCCCTCCCTTGAGCAAGGCATCACTCAACACCAAGTTGCACTGATGTGATTAAACGAAACTTGGCAGCTCCCACTGAGTCTCTCATGTTAAATTCCACGTCTTTTATGTGAATTCCCGCTGGTTTCCAGTGCAGTTTCACAAGTGTAAATGTGTTGAAACAAGGCAGGGTGAGGCAGATCAGCCACTCGGATCAAGGAAATTCTGGAAACAAGTTGATTAGCGCTGGAAAGGAATGGGATTATCTCATCCAACTGGCAGATTTTCCACCTTGTTTGAAGAAAAGCAAGATTTTAAGACTCAATATGAGATTAACATGGAGATTTTTTCCAGCGCACCTCATGCTGCTGCAGTATGTGTTTGGTGAGAAAAATATCATAATTTATGGATAAATATTGGATTTTTGTATTTACAGTGCAGTTGTTTGGCCACAAGACAGTTGGATTACACTTGGCAAGCTGTTTGGAGGTGTGAGAGGGACGTTTTATGCTTTACCTTTCCACACGTGGCAGTAAATTTAAATTAAACGCTGCTTGTTTGCTGTCACTCTGCAAAGAAAGAAAAGCCTGGAGAGAGATGAGCTGCAGTGATCAGTGTCCGGCTTCGCGGCGTCTGCAAAAACGCAAAAGGGGAGTTTTGTTGCCGGCTTGTTGAGTTATCATGGTGCATAACAAACATTTATTTATATGTGAAAGTTCACGACTGTGGCTTTTAGTTTGATGAATGCTGAGAGGGAAACACGGGTTCCTGCAAACTTCAGTGTAAATTAAAGACTGACTTTTCATTTTGAGCGTCTCGAATCCAACAGTTTCATAAAGTTTTCTTCAAGTTTTTTTGTTGGCCAGTTAAAGGAGAAAGTGCTGTGTGTGTGTGTGTGATGAGCTGTCAGCGGGGAGGTGACAGCTTGATCGGCTGTTTGGGCGTAAATGACGGCTCACAGGATGAACGACTCCCAGGGGAAGTAGCATGTAAAAAGTGTGTGTGTGTGTGTGCACGTGGATGTGCATGTGTGTGTGTGAGTGTGAGGTCTAAACACAGAGATAGGTTTGAAATGCTGCAGAGAGGAGCTGAATATCCCAGTGTAAACAGACCTCCCAGCTGCTCGCAAACACACACACACACACACACACACACAGTACATCAGCGCAGTCACGTTAACACTCCAGCTCTGTCTGAGTGTGTTTCCCAGTGAGCTTATTATTCCTGTTGGTCTGTATTTACATCTGGTTGGGGTTGAGCCTCAGCCGGGCCGGGACACTCAGCGTCTGCGTATCCGGCTGAAACTCCGCTGCTGCAGGTTGTGAAACTTGAGAGCAGGAAGGCGGCGTGGAGCGGATCGCTTGCGTAACGTCTCTGACGCACCCAAATCAGCCCTGAATGTGGTTCAAGGTCGTGTTGTGACGCCAACATGTGGAGCGGACTGATCCCGAGCGGGCCGGCCGGGCGAGGCTCACGTGGGGTTTGGCATCGAGACTCCACAGACGCTCCGCAAAACCTCCTCCAGATAAAACCTCCTCTAGATAAAACCTCCTCCACATAAAACCTCCTCTAGATAAAACCTCCTCCAGATAAAACCTCCAGATAAAACCTCCTCTAGATAAAACCTCCTCCAGATAAAACCTCCTCCAGATAAAACCTCCTCGAGATAAAACCTCCTCCAGATAAAACCTCCTCTAGATAAAACCTCCTCCAGATAAAACCTCCTCCAGATAAAACCTCCTCTAGATAAAACCTCCTCTAGATATTGAGTCTTACAGCTTTGAACAGAACCAACAGTCAGTCCGGAAACACAGAAGAGGATGCACAACTGTGTTTCTAATGTTTTTTTAACAAATGCATACAGCGGTGCCAGGGATGAACTCCCTCTCCTTTAATTTTAACACCAAACAGTATACAGTCGTCCCTCGCTATAACACGGTTCACCTTTTGCAGCCTCGCAGTTTCGCAGATTTTTTTTGTGCAATTTTGCATGCTTTTTTTTTTTTTTTTTTTTTTTTTTTTAACAGCGCATTGTGTTCTGCGTCCTGATTGGCTAAGGGACTGTAGACCATTGTCAATCAATCTCCTCCGTGCCGTGTCTCCTGTACAGTACAGAATGCATTCATTCTATAATACTGGACTTATTTTTCTATGAAGGTTTGAACTTTGAGAGTTTAAACAAGAGAGAAAAGTGAGAAAATGTTAATGCCTGTCTGAGAAAAGTGTATAAAGTGTGTAGTGAGGGGTTTTACAGCCTTAAAACATCTAGAATAATTGTAAAAAATAAAGCTGACTACTTCACGGATTTCGCCTATTGCGGGTTATTTTTAGAACGTAACTCCCACGATAAACGAGAGACCGCTGTACATGCATTTGGTGAGCAGAACTCCCTGAGCACAGCTGTTGTTTGCTAATCAGGTGCTGGTTGGTGGCACCAACATATTAAGTGAAGTGATTTCTCACTATTACAGGTATTACTGGTTCTCTTCTCCATCATATTTTTATTTGCACAGATTAATAACGCTGTTTGTAAACAGTGCATGTACACACATGTGCACACGCAACGTATATGCTCCAGATAATTTGTTTAAGACCCAAAAGATGATGCAATTTTTTGACTGTGACCCTGATTATTGTGATATTTGTGGCCCCGGTCCTGCATCAGAGGCTGTTTCAGGTGTGCAGGCTCTCCTGGACGTTCCTTTGTACAGCAAAAACAGAGATAATTAAATGTTATTTTACGAAACTTTTATTTATTTATTATTTTTAACCTTTTAGTCTGGTTTTTAACTGAATTTTATTTATTTTATTATTCACTTGTCTGTTTATTTATTTTACCTTTTTTAGACTGGTTTTCAATTGAATTTTATTTATTTGATTATTTTACCATTTTAGTCTTGCTTTTAACTGAATTGTATTTTTTTTATTACTTTTATTTTTATTTATTTATTTATTTATTTATTTATTTTAGATATTTACTGAATTTTAACCTTTAGTTTGGATTATCTTCTCTCTAGTGTTTCCTCACTTCAAAGTGGTGAGTGTAGGATAGCGTTTCCTCAGTGGAATAGATTTTTTTTTTTGTGTGTGTATGTGTGATCGCTGCTTGAAGCTTGGGGACTTTTTGTCCTGCTGGTGGCGCTGTGCTGGACCAGTCGGTTTCATTTTGCAGGTAGTGGATATCGATGTAAAAACACATTATTCCCCCAAAGGTTCATCTAATTCACCCCAGCAGTGTCTGAGACATGGAGCGTGAAACCCGGCCTGTAGGTGGCGCTGTGCGGGGCCACTCAGCTTTACACTCAAAACGCGGGACGCCATGAAAACCCAACACTCAGCCGAGTTTCATCCCGAACAGGCGAGCCGAGGCTGAGGAGGCGGACACCGATCCACAGCCCCTCCCCCGATCCGCACGGCTTTTCACGAGCCTCGAACCCACGACACAAAACTCACAACTCACAACCAAACCGTACAGTCTGAGTGTGACCTCGTTACCTGATCAGGTGCCTCCCTTTAATAAGAGCTCACTGTATAAAAACACAAACAATATATAACATAATAATATATAAGAACACCTGCCAATCTACTGTGCACAACTAGAACTGCTGCTTTATTGTATTGGGAATTTTTGTTCATGATGTAATGTAACAGTAATGTCTGTGATTGGTGGGAAATCATTAAAGGAATAGTTCACCCAAAATACAAAACACGAAATATAGCTACATATATTGATTTTCCCAGTCTGTTCATCCGGATCATTCCTGTGGGATTCGGTCTCCCTTCACCTCAGTGCGACGGAGCTGGATGGAAACTGATTTATGGAAACCCCCCCTCTCTCTCTCTCCCTTCCCCAAGGGCCCGTGTGTGTGTTATGTCATTATATTGTGTATTGTGTCATTGTCTTTGGAAAGAGCCACACATGGGACTGTTTGACAGTTTTAGCTCCACAAGACAAAAACCCGTCCAACTCCTGTGGACTGAGGCGGAGAGAGAGACACAGAAACTGCACCAGGGGTAAATATGATTGAATGAATGGTTGAAAGATTTTATTGTCGAACAAGTATGCAAACAAACAAAC